>NC_056736.1:810069021-810106521 GCF_019279795.1 Protopterus annectens
AATTTTGCTATGCCCCTTTTCGAGGTTAGTATACTGTGCCTCTGTCTAACAGTGACACAGAAGTGATACCTGGGGTAAACCTATGATCTCCCATCCACTCATCAAGATTCCTCAGAGTCAGTGAGGTACTCTGCTTAACCTAGACTGGGTTATGAATCTGTCCCTCCAGCATGTCCGATTTATTTCAGTGCTGATGTTCAAGTCTGTCGAGCACGTAGCTTGATGGGATTTGGATTTTCTGAGGTGCAGCATGTCCATTAATTCCAGGTTGGACATGGCTTTATACGTCAGGCACAGATCGCCTCTGAGCAGGCGGTATGCCACTGAGTAGAGCTGGAGTTTCTTTAACCGGGCAGCATGTGGCATCTGTTTGAGCCCTTTGATCCTCTTGGTGAGGTACTTTTGGGGTCTTTCCAGTTGCTGCATGTGTCTGGTAAGGTACATCCAAAAGGGGCACTGTACTCAATTATGGGCCTGATGAGGGATGAGTAAAGAGGCGCGATGACCTCCCCTGATCTAGATGTGAATCCCTTCATGATTAGGTGGGCTATATAAAATGTTTTTCTAACCACTTTGGCCACGTGGTTGTCAAATGAGAGATTGCTATCAACTTGGGTCCCCAGGTCCCTAATTACTTCTTCTGTACTTAATGGATTACCACATATGTGGTAATTTGTGGGCACTTTGTTTTTGCCAAAGGGGATGACTATACACGTTTTGGCATTTAGCTTGAGGCCATGGCTCTGGCACCAGTTGTCTGTTTCTATGAGGTCCTTTTGGATTATGCTTGTGTCGGCTGGAGAGTCGATTATGGCGCCCAGTTTGCAGTCATCTGCAAACTTGGTCAGCCACAGTCCTTCCATGTTGGCCTGTACCTCCGAGAAATATATACCGAACAAGAGAGGTCCCAGGACTGAGCCTTGTGGGATGCCACTTGTAACTGGTTTGGAGTCTGACATGGCTCCGGGAATTCTAACCATGTGGGTTCTGTCCTTGAGCCAGTTTGCAACCCATCTAGTGACATAGGGGTTGATATTTAAGCTGGTGAGCTTATCTATAATGCCCGAGTGGGGTATTGTATCGAAGGCTTTTGTGAGGTCCAGGTAGGCTGTGTGGACCACCTTCCCCTCATCAATGGCCTTGGTGACTGTTTCAAAAAAATCAATCAGGTTTAAGAGGCAGGATCTGCCCTTAACAAAGCCAAACTGGGTAGGATCCAGTGTCTGTAGGTCCCCAATATCTTTATTTATGAGGTCCATGATGATCCTTTCCATAGCTTTGCAGACCAAGCTAGTCAGGCTTATGGGGTGATAGTTTCCAGGATCCGTTGAGACACCACCTTTGTGGAGAGGGACCACTGTTGCTGTACGCCACTCTTTGGGTACATATCCTGTAGTAAGGCTGAGATTGAACAGTAATTATATGTTTGGGTTTAGCTCTTCTTGGAATTCATGTAGGACACAGCCTGGGACACCATCTGGTCCCATTGATGCTGTGTTTTTTGCTTTGGAGAGGGCAGCTCTTACCTGAACATCTGAGATGTCAGGGAGGCAGCACTCTGCTGGGATAGATATTTGCCCTTCTGGTGGGGAGGGGGGGAGAAGTTTGCGCTGAACCTGTCAGCTAGGATGTTGGCAATGTCTGTGGGTTCGGTGTATTTTTTGTCATTTTGGACTAATTCTGAGCATATCTGGGAATTCCCACCCAGGTTCCTAACATAACTAAAGAAAGCCTTGTGATTATCCCTAGTGCCCTGTGCAATTTTTCTCTTAAAGCTGGCCTTAGACGATTTTATGAGTGCCCGTAGTTTTTTGCTAATACTGATCAGAAATGCCTTCCCTTTTTGGGATTTTGCTCTATCATGTAGTAGCTTCCTCCTTCTGTTGTATAGTTTGTTTATGGCTGGGGTCCACCAGACAGGACGTCTGCCTTTGGAGGATTGGGTCTTGGTTTTATTTGGGATTGCATGATCCATGCATTCCTGAAGGTGTTCATAGAATGCGTTTATAAAGGATTCTGCGGTCTGGGCCGTATTTTCCACAGGCCCGGGGGCTTTGAAGGATTCCACCTGGGTTTTGAGGAGTGTGAAATTTGCTTTAGAGAATTTTTCACTGTGGTTTTCAGGGCAGGGTGTGGGGTCAGGATGTGAATATCCAGTGAGATTAGTTTACGGTCTGATCTTACCAGTGAGGGATACACTTCTGGTCTGGAGCATAGAGTCCCCATGTTGGTGATGATCAAGTCCAGTATGTTTTCCCCTCTTGTGGGAGTGGTAACAAGTTGTTCCATAGCATTTGAGTTTATAAATTCTAGGAACCTTTGGGCTAGGGTGTTGGAGCTAGAGTAATGCTCCCAGTCTATGTTTGGGTAGTTGAAGTCGCCCAATATAATGGTGCTTGGAGAGACCTTCATATTTTCCAGTGTTCTCAGGAAGGCCGAGTGGGGTTCCTGGGTTTGGGAAGGTGGTCTGTAGCAGGCTATAAACTGGAAGGCAGTTTTACCCACTGTTAGTTACACATGGATAGTCTCTGATGTTTCGTGCTGTGCCACCAACCTGGAAGTGTGGATATCTTTGACGGATATTGATACTCCCCCTCCTTTTGTGGTTCGGTCCAAGTCTTGGGGCCGAAATGCATGGTATGAGGTATAACCTGGTAGTGCTGGGGTGCTCTTGGGAGCCTTGAACCAGGTTTCTGTTACTGCACAGATATTGATGTTCTCCATGCTAAGGAGAGTTTTGAGTGCATGCATCTTGAGGTTTAGACTTCTGGCATTGAGTAGCATTACTCTTAGTTTCTTATAGGTTCATAGGTTCATAGGTTCATAGGTTCATAGGTTCATACTAGGCCATCTGCCCAAGGGCATTTATAAGCCTAGCCCATAGTTATGTGGCTTTCGCCACCCCTTTAGTTTGAATAAAAAATATGCCTATCATTTTGCTGTGCCTCTGTCAAGCAGTGACGCTGAAGTAATCCCTGGGGTATATCTGCAATCTCCCATCCATTGGTCAAGATTCCTCTTGAACAAGACCAGAGAGGTGCTCTGCCTCACATGTACCGGGATTTTGTTCCACAGCATAGGGAGTCTCTGGGTGATGAATCTGTCCCTCCAGCACGTTCTATTTATAACCGTGTCAAGGTTTAAGTCTCCCACCCTTGTGGTTCTGAGGGATCTAGATTTTTTGAGGTGAAGCATATTCATCAAATCTGGGTTTGACATGGCCTTATATGTCAGGCACAGGTCACCTCTGAGCAAGCGGTATGAGACTGAATAGAGCTGGAGTTCTTTCAGTCGGGCAGCATAAGACATATTTTTGAGACCCTTTATCCTTTTGGTGAGGAACTTTTGGGGCCTTTCAAGCTGCAGCAGGTGTCTGGTCAGATACATTCGAACGGGCATTGTACTCAATCATAGGTCTAATAAGTGATGAGTACAGGGGTACGATGACCTCCCTTGATCTAGATGTGAATCCCTTCATGATCAGGTGGGTGATATAGAAGGTTTTCCTAACTACTTTAGCAACATGAGTGTCAAACGAAAGGCTACTGACAACCTGGGTCCCCAGATCTCTGATGACTTTTTCTGTGCTCAGTGGATTGCCACCTATATGGTAGCTAGGGGTAGCCTTGTTTTTCCCAAAGGGTATGACTATGCATTTTTTGGCATTTAACTTCAGGCCATGGCTCTGGCACCAGTTATCCATTTCTGTGAGGCCCTTCTGGAGGATATCTGTGTCAGATGTGTTTTCGACTATGGCCAGTTTGCAGTCATCTGCAAACTTTGTCAGCCATAACCCTCCTGTGTTTGCTTGTACTTCAGAAAAGTAGATGCCGAACAAGAGTGGACCCAGGACTGAGCCCTGTGGGACACCACTTGTGACAGGCTTTGAGTCTGACATGGCTCCAGCAACTCTGACCCTGTGGGTTCTGTCACTTAGCCAGTTTGCAACCCATCTTGTGATGTATGGGTTTACATTCAAGCTGATGAGTTTTTCGATGATACCTGAGTGGGGTATTGTGTCGAAGGCCTTTGCCAGGTCGAGGTAGGCTGTATGGACTGCCTTTCCCTCATCAATGGCCTTGGTGACTGTCTCGAAAAAGTCAACCAAGTTTAGGTGCTGGTGTGAATGACCTGAGATGTACCTTGTGATACCTATGGAGGTGGGTTTGTCTTTTGAGCCTTGCATAAAAAAGGCACTATGGGGGTAGCAAAAGCCTTTGCCAATATCCGAAAGCCCAGGGGTGACAGGTGCAAGCCGTCCCTAGCGAAGCATCGTGGCTTGTCGAGTATGCCATCCCAGGCTGACAGGCATTGGATCCCCTTTGAATGACACCAATACTTAAGCCAATTGTTGAAATTGATCATCTTGTCTTCATATTGTGGCATCATTCTTAGTGAGGGTAAGATGCTACTCAAGGTCAGGGTCATACCGGCCTGGGCTACATGCTCAGAGAGTTCCTCTATGTCCCTTTTCATGTAGTCCAGGGAGGTACATCTCAGGTCATTCACACCAGCATGGACAATGACTGAGTCATATTTGTACTTGCCTTGGAGTGGCCTGAGTGCTTGTGTTATGTGGCGGATCCTAGCGCCCGACAGGCAGCTCACCATGACCTTCTCCTTATTCAGCCTGGTGAGCGGGACGTCAGTGTGCCTGACGATAGAGTCACCTATTACAAGTGTATCAGGTGTGTTGTTTAGCCTTAAGAGCTGTGACTGTTCGGCACACTCGCTTTGTGAGCTATGTGTTGCATGTGTTTTGTTTTGGGGTAGCGGTTGCTTGGGTGTCTGCTTTGGAGGTCTCTGCTGCTTAGGCAGATTTTTATTTAGAGCCTCTGAGTATGTTTTTGTGTGTTTATGTGTTTGGTTTGCTGTCATGGTAGGTCTATGTGAGACTGGAACTGTAGTTAGTGTGGTTTCCTTCTCCTCCTGACTGGTTTTGCCATTACTGAGTTGAGAGAGCTTTGCTTTCAGTATGGCTATATGGTTGCATCTCTCACATGTGTTGGAATTTGTTGGGAGGAGGAGAGGGTTGTCTGTGTACATGAGGCAGTTGTAACATTGCCTCAAGATTCCCAGATTTACCAGCTGGACCGGAGAGGAGATTGACAACTGACCTTTGGACATGCTAGAATAGTATTGGGAATTCCTTTATAATTGAAAAAAAAGGGCCAATGGGGAACAAGGTACTCAGGGGGAGTTTGTGAGGGTATAGTGCTTTTAATTTTTTAGTGCTGACTTATATAATTGCTTTAGTGAGCAAGTGCCAGGTATCTTAAATGCAATGTGTTACAGGTAACTTAAATGCAAAAATGACAAACAGTAACTTTCTTTCAAGTGAAACAAGGAAATAAGTACAGTAAGCAATGAAGGTATCACTAGGGATCCACAGAAGCGCTGAAAAGCCATGTTTTAGGTGGAATTAGCATTTCAGGGAAATAACAAGCAAACAAACAACAAGCATACAAACAAAGCTAGATTCAGCAGGCCTGGATCTAGTCTATGCTACAGCAAACAAGGTGTACCAATTTCAGTAAGAAACAGTTCAAATATGCAGGCACTATAAGCCTTTAACCAGAAATTCCCAGCTCAGAAGGGCAGAGTCCAGCCTCTCCTCCCACAAGAGTGCAGACCACGAACCCTTTTATTGTAAAATAACTGGCCTGAAGCCCAAGTGCTTAAACCAGAATTAATACACTTTTAGAATAACAGACACTGAGCCCTCAATCAGCAGTTCCCAACTTAGAAGAATGTAAGCTACCTGTTCTGCCACTACAGTGCAGACCACAAACCTTCTTAATGTAAACAACTGGCCTGAAGCCCAAGTGCTTAAACCAGAATTATTCATAAGGGAAAAATATCCAGAACTATTTGTTTAGGCTAATACATCTATTTATGTAGCTTTTAATTTTTTTAAGAATATAACTAGCAAGTTGTGAATTTGTAGGTGAGTAAATATTATATAGAAAATAATTGCATAAGATTACACACATTTTATTTAAGCTTTCCGTGGAAGTATGTGACATTTTTATTTTCTTGATGTTGAATAGTGTCATATGTACATATTTCCAGTTTGCTATAAAATTATGTCTAAACAGTATATGATGAGCTTAAAAATGATGCTTATGTGTACATTTGTAAATCCAATAATTTAATACCTCCTTTATTGTACACTCTAATAAAATATTTGTATGTGATCCGTGGAACACCAAAAAATGTTAATGAAGTTTTGTTTATGATCTTCAGGTGCACCTTGCTTGGGATTAATGCAGTTATCTAAACATGTAAAGAACCTTAGGCAATATATTTATTTTTAAATGTTCAGGGCCAGATTCATTAGCACCTACACTAAGTGTACACTAAGTAAACATGATCTGTATTCAAGAACATCTCTACCATATAAACCAAGGATATTCAACACTGTGTACCATAATGGCAGAGATAGCAGTGCAGGGATCAGGGGATGGAAAGAAACACTAGACACTAGGGATTACTCAACTTCAGGTGCCATAAGAGGGGGTATTTTACTAACTTAAATGTTCATTGAAACCTAAGGGAAAAAAAATTAAAGTTTTTTAAAGACCTTTATATAGTTCAGGTAAACCCATCATTTCCAAGAACATTATTTTTTAAATTATTTTCTTTCCTTATTCACAACATTCTTGAGAAGTTTTGTTTTAGCAAGACGATTTTCTAGTAACTCGTTTAACAAAGTCCTTAAATATGGCATCCCTGAAAGCCAAATGAACATTATCTTGATGTATTAATAATGTTTTAAAAATTATAGATTTAATGAGAATGTAATTTTTTGGAGAATTATTTGCTAACTGTATTGACAAGTTCTTAAAAAACGGAATCACTGAATACCAAATGAATATTATCTTGATCTATTTTTTTATATTAGCATTTCAATTTGAAAATATTCTCTTCTATTTCTGTTTTAACCTTTTAGATTTTGCACTCCTGATCTCCTGAATGCCGTTATTTCTTGAAAGTACATTTGATCTCTAATAAAATACACACCCATTTCAATTAACATCAATATGATGACGTTTTAGCATTTCTTTAGCTAATGCTGTTATATGTGAAAGTTTACTTTAATATGTTTTATTTAGTATACACACTTGTTCTAAAATGTTTTGCCTTCTTTTGAAATTTAAATTTTACAAACTGAAATTTATTTTTAATGTCAGGTATTTCATTGTCTCATTGTCTGACTTATAATATCTCAACATTCTGTCATATAAATACAATTTTAAGGAGTCTTGCCTCGTTAATTTATAAACACATTATTTATTACTACAGTTCCTTAACTAAATTCTTCTTGCTTGCTTACAGATGGTGGAATTCAGCTAGTAATTCCCAGTTTATTAAAATTAATGGATAAGAGAAAGTTTAAAGCATTATGGTCAGAGAAGGGACAGCAGAGAGGTTTTAATTTTCTATATTAGATATCAAATCCTAAGAAATAAAAATTGCCTCTGCTATGGATTAGGTGCTAAATCATAGAAATAATGTGAGTACAACCAATGATTCATGTTGTTTTAATTGACCTATGTATTTTAACTTTAATACACATATTCAGTTCTTTAAAGATTTCAAAGTGGCAGATATCTGTCATCCTCTCTATTAAAATATAAATGAAATCACACACATACATGCACATCATTGAGCTATCTTTTATGCTGATTTTGACAGCTGTATCCTTGCCCAGAAATCAAGGAGCCTCAATCCTTACCACTAACACCAGGGAGGGTGTCTCATATAAGAGGAAAAGATAACAAATACATACAGTAAAGTACAATTTCCCTTAAGTGCACACAGAAATCACAGTCAGTCTGGGGCTGGTTGCACCCTTGTTCCCCAGGTCCCCAATAAGACTCCCCACTGGCACAGCTACAGGGTCCAGATCCCAGCCTAGCTGGCAAGCTAGCCCCCAGTGCCCTCTCTGTCCCACAACTGATTCATGTCCCTGCCCAGGTAGCTGACACCCCACACACACTTTGAGATAAGTATTTATACAACTTCACAGACACTGCTGGGAAAGGCTGACACAGATTCTCCAGCTGTGCCACTTTACCCAGACTATACGGCAGTAATTTCTGCCACCACCAGCTAATACTTATCAGCTACCCAAAGGCCCTTAAAATGGTGTCCAATTATTACTGTGCAATATTATTATCCAATTGGTAAGTGTGACTAAGCAATCAAGGCTTATTGGAAGGGCTTATTACAGGATCACTTATAAGCATGCAATGCACTCTAGAGTTTACTTATCTCTACACAAACCAGCCACAGGTAAAAGGTTTTTAAATATTTAATAATAAATAATTAAAAACACAAGACAATACTAGTAGACCACAGTGATGTCTAAGAGTTAGAGATCACACAGAAACTTAAAACAATACAGTAGGAAAGTTCTGATATAACAGAAAAACACTTAGTCTAACTTTCTTTGGGTCTATATTAGAACATCGAAGTTTCACAACTTCGAATGCTCTAATATCAACCCCTATTCAGTGAACACTGACAACATCGAACACGCAAAACAGTGATTTTTTTTTCCTAGGGGAAAAAATTTGCTATTCTGAAACACATACACACAACACAAGCACACCAAACAAACAGCAATCCACACACATACACCTAAATTCTTACATCAAACCCTACAGTAAACTGTACATACACCACTAACTATCCACTTACCTTAACCTGAACCCTAATCCTAAGGTCCATCACTATCGCACACTCACCTCACCCGCGCCCTAACCCTAACTCACCTACCCCATCCTAACCCTAACTTCCACACAATCGCATACTTACCTGACCTGCACCCTAACCTAACTCACCTAACCCATGCCCAATCGCACACTTACCTGAACCTGACCCGTACCTTTCCACCACAGTGCTGAAAATAGCGAAGCAACAGAAACGGACAACCAAATTCTTTCCCTAGGAAAAAATTGGTTTTCTACAGCTTCGCTATTTTCAGTGTTCACTGAATAGGGGTCAATATTAGAACATTCGAAGTTGTGAAACTTCGATGTTTTAATATAGACCCCTTTCTTCTAGGTTCCTAGCTATTACTACAAGAAAACATGCTTCTAAGATACTACTTACATAAACAGAGCATAAAGCAGTGCTGAGAGCTGGATATCAAGATCAAAATGCTTACAGTCGCTCTCTGAACAATAGTTTTTAAACTCACTAACAAACATCTCTGCTGGGCCCTCCCAGATTACATCATTTTGACACTTAGGTTTTCCCAGTATACACATTACATCACTTTGTCACTTAGTCTGGAGTTCCCAGGCCAGCAGGTCACACTATCCAGCATGCTAATACCTGCTTAGGAAACTACAACAATAAAAGACATTTCACATGTACACTCTAGTAAGTATTCCTTAAGTTAAAACAATAGAAAGAATGTGTTCAGCCAGCCTCTTTGGCACCACTATCTAGATCAAAAGGGTATACAAGACATAATTTTAACTTCAAAAAAACAGATGTGAAATGCTTGGCTTAGTTTTCCTTACAGCAGATAGCAATGTTGCTACAATCTTGAAGTTCACGTTTTACAGTGTTTTCTTTCATTTAAGAAACAAAGCTGTACTTTGCATTTATATTCACAAATTATAGAATTATGTATCAAGTTCTATTTGACTAGGCTGGCATCTTTCACCCATCTTCCCCCAATCTTCACATCCCTCCCCCCCCCCGGAGAACTCAAGCTAGTTTTTCAAGTGACCCTTGATAAACACTGCTTGAGAGGGTTAGGTTTATCTGGGTGTACTTCACCCCATTCCCTGTCGTGACAGCCCATCTGCAATGGCATTGCTACCCCCACTATGGTGCTGCACTGACATATCATATGCTTGCAACCCCAGGCTCCATCTTAGCAACTTGGCATTTTGCTGACTGGCACTGTTTAACTATTTTAGAGGATTGTGATCAGTCATAACACTGAATTTCCTTCCATACAGATAAGGCTGAAGTTTTTGCAGTGCCCACACCATGGCTAGACATTCCTTTTCTATGGTTGCATAGCATTCCTCCCTGGGTTGGAGCCTATGACTGAGATAAACCACTGGGTGCTCTTCCCCCTCTGAAGAAATCTAAGTACAGTCCCCACCCCATGGTTTGAAGCATCCACCTGTGCAACAAATTATTTGCTGTAATCTGGACTGGCTAACATAGGGAGTCCTCCCAAAGGTTCTTTAAGCTTCTGAAATGCCTGCTCACATGCTGGGGTCAACATTGCCTTATCTGGCCTATTCTTCTTTATCAGGTCTGTGAAGGGAGCAGCTATGGTACTATAACTAGGGACGGACTTTCTGTAGTACCCCAATGTCCCTAAGAATGCCCTCACCTGCTTTTTAGTAACAGGTGCAGGCCATGCCTGAATAGCTTCCACTTTGGCAGGTTCTGGCCTTATCTTACCACTCCCCACTCTATATCCTAGGTAATAGACCTCTGCCATACCCACCTGACATTTGTTAGGCTTAATGGTCAACCCTGCCCTCTGTAGTCTGCCCAGCACCTCCCAGACATGCTGAAGGTGCTCTAGCCAGGAATGGCTGAAGATGGCAGTATCATCTAGGTAAGCAAGTGCAAACCCTCCTGCTCCTGCTTGGATATTATCCACCAGCCTCTGGAAAGTCGCTGGGTCATTCTTCATCCCAAAGGGCATCTCTGTGAACTCATACAACCTAAAAGGAGTCAAAAAGGCTGACTTCTCTTTAGCACTGGGAGTCAAGGGCACCTGCCAGTAACCCTTGATAAGATCAGTGGTTGTAAGATACTTAGCCCACCCAGCTGCTCTATGGCATCATCTGTCCTAGGCATGGGGTAAGCATCCAACTCTTTGTGACTATTTAATTTCCTGTAATCCACACAGAACCTCATGCTGCCATCCTTCTTTGGCACCAACACCACTGGGGAGGCCCAGGGACTGTTGGACTCTTGAATCAACCCTAGTTCTAACATCTGCTGTACCTCTTCCCTCAGAGTATGTCTGACACTCTCAGGCACCACATAAGGGGCCTATGTAATAGGCCTTTGGGGTCCTGTATCCACCTGGTGCTGCACCAGGTGGGTGCACCCTGGTTTCCCAGTGAACATGTCCCCAGATTCATGCAGCACTTCCTGGATTTTTCGAACCTGGGTAGGAGATAACTGCTGGGACATTGTTACCACTTCCACCGAGGTGTCAGCCTGAGCCTCACTGAGAAGATCATTTCCCAGATCTTCCTCAGACTCCTCCTGTAATCCACTGCAAATGCTCAGCACAAGGGTCTCCCTATCATGGTAAGATTTCATCATGTTAACATGGCACAATTTGTGCCACTGCCATCTGCCTAGCACTTCCACCATGTAGTTAACATCACTTACCTTTCTTACCACTTTGTAGGGTCCCTCCCAAGCTGCTTGCAGTTTGTTGTGTCTGACAGGAATGAGAACCATTACCTGCTGCCCCACAGCATACTCTCTAGCTCAAGCATTCCTGTCATACCACACCTTTTTCTGTTGTTGGGCTTCTGCCAGGTTCCCCTGGGCCAGGCCCATGAGTTCTCTGAGCCTTGTCCTGAGGTTTAGGACATATGCCACAACAGACTCCTTGTGAGACTCACACTCACCTTCCTACTCATCTCAAATTAAATCTAGAGGTCCCCTTACCCTGTGCCCATACAGCAACTCAAAGGGTGAAAAACCTGTGGATTCCCGGGGAACCTCTCTGTAAGCAAACAACAGATGGGGCAAATATTTGTCCCACTCCCTCTTAAACTGATCTGCCAATGCCCGTAGCATGGACTTTATTGTAGAGTTTAACCTCTCAACAAGATCATTAGTCTGGGGATGGTAGGGGGTGGTCTTCATGTGCTTCACCCACAGGACATCCACAGACAAGCCAGCAGGTCTGACATGAAATTGGCATCTCGGTCAGACAACATTTCTTTTGGGAAACGTACCTTGCTGAAAATCTCTAACAATGCATTTGCCACCTTCTCTGCCTCAATGGAGGACAAAGCAACTGCCTCAGGGTATCGTGTGGCATAATCCACTACCACAAGGATATACTTTTTTCCCTGTGGAACTTGAGGTAATCAGAGCACCTACAATATCCATAGTTACCCTCTGAAATGGCTCCTCAATCACAGGCAAAGGCATCAAAGCAGCTCGCATCTTGTCTCCTGCATTGTCTACCTTTTGGCACTGCTCACAGGTCTTGCAGTAACCTGTTACATCTCTGGAAATGCCAGACCAATAGAAGTTCTGCATAATATGCCTCTTTGTATGTTTTATGCCCATATGACCTTGACCTGCAAAAGGAATATCATGGGCTATGGCTAGAAGCGCCAGATGGTAGGCTCTAGGCATTACCAGCTGCTGTACTCTTTCACCTTCTAACACTCCCTCAGGGGTCAACTCTCTGTATAGTAACCCTTTGTCCCAGTATACAGATTCCCCATTCCCTTGAGAATCAGGTGCCTCCCTAGCTACCTGCCTCAAGCCTTGCAATGTAGGGTCTGAGAGCTGAGCCTGTCTCAACTCTCTCCTTGTAACCCTTCCCAGCTCCCCTTCCACAGGGAGTCTGGCATCCTCTGACAGTGGTGCCTCACTGTCAGCCTGGGTACTACCACTTACCTCTACCTTTGCAGTTACCCTGCCCAAGGGAACATCAGTACCCACAAGCAGCTGTGGCTCACCTTCAGTCTCACTGCTACAGAGTAGCTCCCTCCCTGAAGTAACCGCCTCAACAGTCCTGGCTGCAAGCATGCAGCCTGTATGGGTCTCCCCCAGGCTACCAGACCCACATGCTTGTCTCCTAGCCTCACTGCATGTAACTACATAAGTAAATGGTACTGCCTCATCTGAATCCTTCCCTCTCAGGACATATGCAGGATGGTAGTTCCATACCACTGTTGTCTCAAGACAACCTACTATTGGCATTTTGTCTTTCCCACTTACTGGCTCCCTCACCTTTGGTTCCCCACTTTGCCTCTGTGGACACCTGTATGCCACATGGCCTCACTGGTTGCATTCAAAACATTTAACCCTAGCTCCTGGATGTGTACCTGGACTAGTGGCTTCCCCTGCTACTGGCAGATTCTTTTGGGGCAGTCTGTGTTGCCCACCATGGGTTCCTTTAGACCAATGAGCAGTACTGGGGGTCCCCTTCCTGTGCAGGGCTGCCCTGCTGGCCAGGTATAGGTCTCCCTTCTTCCCCAACTCATCTGAGGTAGCACATTGTCTATCAGCTAACCAGATCCTCATGTCCACAGGGAAAGTGATAAGGGCTTGTTCCCTCACCAAAAGGTCTACCAGCCCTTCAAAACAGGTGACCTAACATCCACTCACCCAGCTATGAAAATAAGTGCTCAGTTCAGCAACATTTTCACATACATTTTCATCTGCCTTGCATCTATGCTCATGAAACTTTTTCCTTTACATTTCAGGTGTTAGCTTAAAACATTTTAAAAGACATTTTTTTACAGCAGTAAAATCAAAACAGACAGAGTCAGGCATTTCTGATATACAAGTTACAGCTTTTCCATGGAGTAAGGGGGGCAGGAACTGTACCCAGAGCCTTTGGTCAACACTACACTGTTTACATACCTGCTCAAACATATGAATGAAACTATCAAAATTATCCCCATCTTTAAATTGCGGAATAAATTTACTGACCTGTTGTGCTTCTGAGCTCCAGTATTTGGTTCCCCATTACCTGCATGACTCTGGTGAAGAGTCAGCATTTCACTCTCATGCTTCCTCTGATGCTCCTTTTCTTCAGCTTCTATCTCCAAACGCCTGTCCTCCAACTCAAGTCTCTTTAGCTCCAGCTGGATTTTTAAGTCCATGGCAGAAAGGTTGAGCTGTTCATTCTCTGCAGATAATGTATCTCTACTGCCAGTCAAATTGTCCTCCTTTATGCTGTTTTCTGATGCAGCTATAACCAAGGCTGCAATTGGGTCTGCCTTAGTCAGGTTTCCATGCACCAGCCCCCTAGCCTGGCACATCTCCACCAGCTGGCTCCATGTCAGCTTTCCATACTTCTCTGCTGACATGCTGCCTGCTCACCCTGACTTACTAAGCTAACAAAAGAAATAAAACAATTGTGATCTGACCTCTGAGTACTCACTGCATGGCTGTTTTAGAGTGCAAACCACCTTCAGAGATCACTGTACATAAGCTACAGGATTCACTCTACCCACACCACTACAAAACACAAGCGAGGATATCTTATCCCACAACTGCCACCACAATGTGATGTCTGTGCCTTGGCCCAGCAATTAGGGAGTCTCAATCCTTACCACTAACACCAGGGAGGGTGTCTCATATAAGAGGAAAGGATAACAAATACACACAGTAAAGTACAATTTCCCTTAAGTGTACACAGGGATAACAGTTAGTCTGGGGCTGTTTGATCCCTTGCTCCCCAGTTCCCCAGTAAGATTCACCACTGGCACTGCTATAGGGTCCAGATCTCAGTCTAGCTGGCACGCTAACCTCCAGTACCCTCTCTGTCCCACCAGTGCTTTGTGTCCCTGTCCAGGTAGCTGACACACCACACACACTTTGAGATAAGTATTTATACAACTTCACAGACACTCCTGGGAAAGGCTGACACATATTCTCCAGCTGTGCCCCTTTACCCAGACTATACAGTAGTATTTCTGCCACCACCAGCTAATAGTTATCAGCTATCCAAAGGCCCTTAAAAGGGTGCCCAATTATTACTGTGTAATATTATTATCCAATTGGTAAGTGTGACTAAACAATTAAGGCTTATTGCAAGGGCTTATTACAGGATCACTTATAAGCATGCAATGTACTCAAGAGCTTACTTATCTCTACACAAACCAGCCACAGGTAAAAGGTTTTAAAATATTTAATAATAAATAATTAAAAACACAAGACAATACTACTACACCACAGTGATATCTAAGAGTTCAGAGATCACAGAGAAACTTAAAATAATACAGTAGGACAATTCTGATAGAAAATCACTTAGTCTAACTTTCTTCTAAGCTCATAGCTATTACTAAAGAAAACATACTTCTAAGATACTACTTACATAAAGAGAGCATAAGGCAGTGCTGAGAGTTGGATATCAATATCAAAATGCTTACAGTCTCTCTCTGAAAAATAGCTTTTAAACTCACTAACAAACATCTCTGCTGGGCCCTCCCAGATTACATCATTTTGACACTTAGGTTTTCCCAGTATACACATTACATCACTTTGACACTTAGTCTGGAGTTCCCAGGCCAACAGACCACACTATCCAGCAAGCTAACACCTGCTCAGGAAACTAGAACAATAAAAGACATTTCACATGTACACTTTAGTAATTACTCCTTAAGTTAAAACAATAGAAATAATGTGTTCAGCCAGCCTCTTCAGCACCACTATCTAGATCAAAAGGGTATACAAGACATAATTTTAACTTCAAAAGAACAGATGTGAAATGCTTGACTTAGTTTTCCTTACAGCAGATGGCAATGTTGCTATAATCTTGAAGTTCACATTTTACAGTGTTTTCTTTCATTTAAGAAACAAGGAAAGAAGGCTGTATTTTACATTTATATTCACAAATGATAGAATTATGTATCAAATTCTATTTGATTAGGCTGGCAGCCTTCGCCCATCTTCCCCCAATCTTCACACTGCTTAAAAAATGCAGTCCTTTTTTAACTATTTTTACTTTCACTCCATGTGTTCAATACAAATTGAACGACATTCATTTTGGAACATCAGTGTTGTATTTTATACTTAAAAGAAA
Organism: Protopterus annectens; assembly: GCF_019279795.1. Lineage (NCBI taxonomy): Eukaryota > Metazoa > Chordata > Ceratodontiformes > Protopteridae > Protopterus > Protopterus annectens. The sequence continues at coordinate 810,084,806 of NC_056736.1, forward strand.
ATATGATCTTGATCATCTTTTTGAAAATTATGTTGGACATAATGATGTTTCTTTTCTCCAAAAATTTGTTAAGACAAAGACCATTTTTTTTATTCTTGTATAAAGACTGTATAAAGACTGAGATAATATTTCATATTGATAATTTTCCACTTTTCTTTTTCTGAAAGTTTTATGTGTGGCTTTGAAGAAAGATAACTTGGTATTTATTTACAGAAAGTTATTTACTAACACCCCCACTTTTTAACTCTTAAGACCATTACAATTCAGACATATAAAGTTTAACTACATAATACATTAATTGCTTCATAATGAATATTTTTGTAATACAACTGTGACAGGGTCCTTGTTACCTATTGAATCTCACCATATTTATTTTTAAAGCTCAGTAGTTTTAACAATCATTCCAACTAACTAAAAATCACTTCCAAGTATTAACTAGACTCACCCTGCTTAGATCTAAACTTAAAAAATAATATTAAACATTATAAACATTAAACTAAACCTATATGGAATCATGATAAACATCTCTAATTTATTAGTTTATGCAAATTAAACTGCCCTCTCACAGATATTTGCCATATAATCGACTGGACAATTGGTCGAATTGCAGAACATTGACCTCAGGAGATCAAAACTGTAAAATGTTGAAGATGTACAAAACACAATTAAAACATATTTTATGGAAGGGAGATATCTCCACCTGCACCCCCACTCCTCTTGCTAGTTATATATACTGACTCTGACATTGCACTACAGCTGAAAAAAGGAAAAACCCAGTTCCCACATCTCAGACAACAAAATGTTAACATACTTTACTGTTTTGCAGTTTCAATTTTCTGAGATAGATGATCTGCAATATGACCATTTGCACAGTTGATGATAATGACATGGACTGGCTTTCATGTATCCCCATATTAGGATGAGACTACTACCTAGAGCTCCTGCAGTTATTCTAATAAATGGTTTGAAGGCAATAAATAATCTAGTTCTTTGTTCCTGTCATTTTCAAAATATTATTTAACAGACCTGAAAAAGATTAAGATTTTACTTCAGATTAATAGACAAGAAACAGATGCAGAAGAACTGAAATGAAAACAAAATAGAAGTGTACAAAGTGTTATAAATGAGGTTTGGAACAAACCAATGTGTCCAGTGACATCTTCTGTAAAGAGTCAGGTAGGAACACTAATGGAAGTCAAGATGGTAATGGAAGAAAGTTAGTGAAGTGGAGATGGAAGGGTTTAACTGGGAAAGTAGGAGGGTTGGGAGGAAATATGGTAACTGCAAGGAGGGGCTTAACTGGTTTTGTGTAAGTGTAACTGGGAAAGGGATCACATTTTGACATGAACTTGCAGAAAAAAATATTACATCTGAGGTGACCTTGTAGGTAATTGGAGCACAGGTAGGCCTTGGGGAGTAGTGATGATATAGTGGTGCAGGCTGAGTGCAATGTAATTATTTTTTCCTCTTTGGGTATGGTATGTTGGTGGAGTTCATCCAGAGTGCAAGCTCCTGGGTATGACATGGCTGCAAGGTATGGAGAATGGTTCCTGGTTAAGAGCCAATAGAGGGTTTAATTTGTTCTCGATCAGAATGAGGGACGTACGTGTGCAATGGACTTTTCCTTTGTACTGGCCCATAGGGCCAACATGGCTGAAACATTGACATCTTTGAAGTTACACACTCATAACTTTAATTTGGCTATGTTGTTTAAGAACAACCTCAGAAAACAGAAAATAATTTAATGTTTAATGGTAGGAAAAGTGAAGTTAATCCAAGCTGACCAAAGCTGTTGTGAGGGCACTGTTGGAATCTGTTTAATTTGGGTTATTGTCCCTCGATGGCATTGCTGGCATGGTGGTGTCAATGGTGCAGGGAGTTGTGGATGACTGATAAACAGGTTGTTCCTTTGTGCCACAAAGGGCAGGCCTGGTTTCCTTGCTTCAGGTTACAGTTTGCTGTAATGAGTGGGTTTTTGTAGAGACAGTGTAGGTGTCTTTCTTACAGGAGTGTGTGCTTGCAGCTGAAGTCATGGCTGAGAATAACAGCTGTTGATTGCACATGTGTGTAGTGTGGTCAATGGTTTGGAGCTTACCTCTCAACAGCTCAGTATTTATGCTGGTAACACAAGAACTTTTATTTTAGCACCTATATTCATAAGAGCAATATATTTAAAAGTTGTCCCTAATCTGGTGTTCATGGTGGAGATCATGACCATGATTGATGAACATTGATCACTCATGCGTGGTGCAGTCAATTGTATGCAGTATGTCTCTTAACTGTACAGATTTTTGCTTAGTGCACTCTGTGCAGCTCCTGTGTGGGGTACAGAGTTTCAGTATCTCTGGAAATTATGGCGACTGAATGGATAGCAGGGTAGGTATAGTTCTATGTGACATGCAATCAGACTTTGAGCACTTTCACGCTGGTGCAGAGCCTATTGTTGGCATGGAGGGCATACCACTTAGCTGTCCAGGTTTTTGCAGCATGTCGAGATTCTTGCCTCATATTTTTGGTCTATCTCTCATAAATATTATGGTTTTCTGGAAATCACTGGGATGATTAGAGGGTTGAAGTCGTTAAATAATGACATGTATTTGAGTTTCATATTTCAAATCCTTCAGGAAATGTAAGTTAACACAATCTTTGTTACTATAGCAACTTGATAAGTTTATACGAGCAATATTTAAAATCTGTTCCCCTATTTTGTCACACTTTTCCAGACTTCTTGCACTACGATGTGGAAGAGGTAGTGGGGAGCAAAATGGTTAAGGTTCTTACTTCACAAATGTAAAGTACGGGGTTCGATGTCACTTTTAATGACAAACTTCATTTATTATGCATGTGGCACTGTTTTATTGGGAGTGGAGGGGGAGCATACTGCGGTTGTTCTATGTGGAGAGTACTGGAGTTGCTGAGTGTAGCACTAGTGTTGCTGATGCATGCAGCGGTGGATTTGCTGTTGGTGTTTGGCATACTAGTCAAAGCATTTGCCTCACACATGCAAAAAAAAAATAGGTAGGTAAAAATTACTTGCAAGTACAGTTGGCTTAACAGTTACTCAAAATGCAGTTTGGTAGTTGGAGCAGAGGATTAAACCTGTGAGAAGTAGTTTCTGTAGTACAGGATTTGACATCTGCATTGGTCAACAGCATTGTCTTTTGCAGCAGAATTAACCAATCATTGAAACCTGGAGTGGTAGAGTTCTGTTTGCAAGTAATTTTGAGGGACTAGGAGACTGGAAGGTTGCATATTGGTTAAACTGTTTACTTTAAACAAGGTGCACCTTTAAGGGAATTGGGGTTGTATTTTTTTTTATTTTGTCTTTTCTCTAGCAATACTGTTTTCTCTTTTCTTAGGTGGCTTGTGCATGAGCTTTGAGACAGAAATGGGCATATATTGTCGAGAAAGCCAAATAATTATTTCAAGAGGTAGAGGTGGAGCTTCCAGTAGCAAAAGAATCCAGTGCCAGCCACTAGAGGCTCAATATGTGATCACAGGTAATAATACACTGTTAGGTGCTCATTTAAGCACATCAGAATGGTGCAGTTTTGGTGTAATGGGAGGTTAGGTTCGGGTGAGGTACATAGTACATCAGGGGCAGGGTAAAGCAGGTGGTGTGGTTGAAGAATGATAAAAGTTTGGGGACTCTTTTTTAATGAAGTGGACAGGTTTGTGAGGAGGCTTATGGCAATGAGGATGGTTTAGATTTGCTTTTGGGGTGCTTGGGGTCATCTAAAGGTGGGATGGAGTCACAACAGCATGAGGTTGGGTTGGACTTTGGGAACTGGCCTGGTGATTGGTTAGCTAAGCAGGACCTGAGGCAAGGGGAATGGGTCTTTTTTTTCCCTCACATACCACTTTTAGTTAAAGGAAAGATATGAAAGTGGGAGAATGTTGATATTTTGAGTTAAATGATGTGGATGGGGTTTAACATCTGATGAAATAGGACACCACAAATAGTAAAGACTTTGGACAGAGGAAGGTAGACAAACTATGGCCAAGGACATGGGACAACTGGGTGTTAGGCTTCATTTATTACATGACAGTTTGTCTGGAGAAGGATACTGACTTGGCCTTACCACTCTTGGCTGATTTTCTCACAATCTGTGAGGCACCGCATCTGTGGGCAGGGAATGCCTGGTTGTGGTGTGATCAGAGGTTATGAAAGCAGAAGCCGTGGATCAGTTGCTGCATTGACATTTGGCTAGCCACTATAGTAGATAGCCTTGGAGCCATTAGCAGAGGTGTTAATTTGGAGTGTCAGGAAGGGGGTATGTTGGGCCTTTAATGTGGGGTTTTGCTAATGGGTGGCATGCAGGTTTTTGTACACCTGTTCGAAGTGTGTGGGTATTCATTCAGCTGTGCAAGCAGCAGATGGGAAGGGGTGTTGGTTAATCTATGTATGCAGCAACCTGAATCAGGTGGGTTACCTTTATCATTTCCTGGATTTCAGGGTAGTTGGGACAGTTGGAATTTTCAGGGTCAGAGTCAAGGGGTGTCCTTTTGTGGGTCAAAAGGAAGACTGGGGGCATTGTTCCATTAACGTATAGGTATTGTGTCAGCTGCTCATGCAATTTCCTGATTCAGCAGTTGCAGTCGAATTAACAGATGAGTTTTGTGCGGGATTTTCTATTAAATTAGGGGTGGGAAGGGAGGGAGCACTTTCTAGGAATCTGCATTCCTTGCAGGGGAAGGAAGAGATTTTGGAAGGCTTGGTGGAGAAGGAATGATGGGCTGGTAGGTTATTGTGCCTGTTTGATATTCTTCCCTTTAACAACTTTAGTATTTCTCCATTGGGGTTGGTTCCTAAGAAGTCTACAGGGAATTTCATTTGATTCACCACTGGTCTTAGCCTGAGGGGAATTCTGTGTATAATTATATTTTGTGAGATGATGCAAAGGTCAGTTATGCATCTTAGTAATATGCAGTGCAGGTCATTCATGGGTTTACAGACCCATGGTGGTGAAATTAGATTTGGAATGTTTTTTATTACCAGTTTGAGATGAAGACTGACCGTTGCCGGGCAGAGTGAATTGAAAACCACCCTGTTGCACTATTGGAGGTAATGTAGAAAAGCAATAAAATTCATAGGAAAAATTCTTCATTAACCACCATGGTTGAACCAGTTGTAGTTTAAAATAAAAACTTTAATGTAAAGATAAAGTTCAGGAAACCAAGTTTCTGTAAAAGTATAGAGCGCAAGTTCCCAACGTTAAGTGCTTTCAAGTTAGTTAGCCTTCATCAGATCATAGTTAAAGTTTGTGCCCTTTAATACTTAAATCAAAAAGGAACCAATCACTGTCCTCTTTTGGCACATACCTTCCTTTTTTGCCCTATCGTAATGTTCTCCAATCAGAATCTCAGAACCGAACGAATCTCCATAGCTTAAACCAATCTATCTCTTCTAGTTCTTTTCCTAACAACCAATGTCACTGGCATCTATTTAGCCAATTACATGTCAATTTCCTGTTTTATTCATCCTATCAACTCTGCAAAGGATGATCTGTTTCTGTCCTCTTTTGGCATGCACCTTCCTTTATCGGCCTATTAATATTCACCAATCAGTATCTCAAAAGCAAACGAACCTCCATATTTTGAACCAGTCACTCTCTTCCAGTTCTTTACCTAGCATCCAGTGGCATTAGCATTACTTTAGCCAAATACACAACCATTTCCTGGTTTATTAGCCCTATCAATTCTGAGAGAGCTTTGGCCAATCATGCACTCTAGACCTCCATAGCTTGAACCAATCGCTCTTTCCAGTTTCCTTGCCCAACAGCCAATGTCGCTAGCTTCTCTTTAACCAATTACACAACCATTTCCTTCTAATTCTATGAAAGCTTTCACCAGTCATAATTCGACTTTATTACCATCCAATCATAATGCAAAACCCCTCCGTTGGACCAATTACCTAATCTCTTCCGCATTTTTCTCTACTCTAGAGCCAATCCGTAGTCTTCTGGCTTTAAGTACTGGTTTAAGCAGAATTACACTGTTTAAGCCTAGATAGCGATTTACTCTCAGGTTGGTTATCTAGCTGATCTCTCGAACTTCACTTTTACCATGTACATCCCCTTCCCTTACATTACAGGGAATTACTTCCATAACCTTAAACCTGAAGTAATGTGATGGGTTGCTTGGGACATGCATTGGAAGTGCATTATTTGGATCCAACTTCTTAATGTCCCTTAGATGGCGTAAAATACGGTCTTTTAGCCGTTGGTCAATCGTGCCTACATAAAAAGCAGAGCAGTAAGAGCAGCAGGCTAAATAGACCAGATGCTGTGTGTTACAGTTTGCATCGACATCAAATTCATATAGACAATCAGTATTTGGATGTTTAAAGGTATTGTCACTATCTATGGAGGTACACGCTTTACATTTAAGACATCTAAATGTACTTTTCCTATTGGTAATTGTGGGTTTATCAAACCCATCTTTGTTACACAGTAATTTTAAATTTTTTCTATTTTTAAAAGTAAAATGTGGTGATTCTCCAACAATACTATTTATTTTGTTATCAGCTGTCAATACTGGCCAAAACTTTTTGATGATATCACATATTCATTTGTTGTCCATGCCACATGTTAAGCTGCAATTTGTATAGTTTTCCTGTGCTCTTACTCTTTTAGTCTTATTATATATGGTTGCTCTTGTTTGTGAAAAATATGGATGGCCTCTTCCTGCTCGAATATCATTTAAATTAGTAGTCACAGTAAGATTCTTCTCATTATAACCTCTACATTGTAGATTAGATTTTAAGTTGGTAAATTCTATATCAAAGTCTGTGTCATCCATACACAGTCGGGATCTTCTTACTGCTTGATTCTCAAATGTGTTGCTAAAGGCATAGCCTGGGTGCATATTAGAATGATGTAAATAATGGTTTCTCCAGGTAGATTTTCTAAACATTTTTGTAGTCAGGCCTGTTTCTGGATGGATGGTAACCCTTACATCCAGGAAATCAATGGTTTCCTTGGAATAACTAATTTTAAATTCTAAAAAGTCCATACTAGTTTTAAGGTATTGAGTAAATTCCTTCAATTGCACTTCATCTCCTTTCCATAGGATAAAAATATCATCCACAAAATGACCATAATAATGTATATACGTGTTCCATGGATTATGATTGTTCAACACTTTTTCCTTTTCCCAGTAGGCTAGCACTAAATTCGAATAGCTGTTTGCACAGGGGGTGCCCATGGCAACCCACCATACTTGTAAGAAATACTCTGAACCCTAAACAAAAACAATGTTTTCCAATACCAGTTGTAATAAAGAACAAAGTAGATCACAATCTAAATGGGCTTTATGTAGGAAGGATCAAATAGCCTCAACATCATAGTCATTGGAAATGACTGTAAAGAGACTGTTAATATCCATAGTAACCAATATAACATCATCCATTTTTGTCAACTCTTTAGCCTTATTATATAAGTCAGTTAAAAATGAACCAGTGTCCTTAAGTACCTTATTAGCAAAAGGTAATGCTTGTTTCACTTCATTTTCAATATAAATAGACAAAGGTTCAGTCACCCATCCTCTGCCTGCTACTATGGGACGTAGAGGAGGGTCTTGACTATTCTTGTGTAATTTGGGCAAACCACTAATACTAGGAATAGTGGGATGCTCAGTTTCAAAGAAGTCAAACAAGTCTTTGGATAAAAGTCTTTCCATTAGCATCTCATATAAACTTCTTCGAACACTATTGATTATCATTTCAATACCTCTTCTAGTTAATTTCTTATAGGTATTCTCATCCTGAATCATCTGATGCATCTTGCTCTTATACCAATCAGCATCCATTATGACCATACAGCCACCCTTGTCAACTGGCTTCATCACTATGTCATTTCTTCATTTCAACTGGTTCAGAACTTCTTTCTCTGCTGGGGTCAAGTTATAATAACCTGCTAAGCCATTTTGTTCCCCTCTTATTTTTGCCACCTCATCCTCACATAGGTGGGAAAATAATTCAATAGTAGGATGATTAACTGGGGCAAAGTTACTAAGTTTCTTGTAGTGCAACGTATTATCGCTATTTTCTATTCCAAATATGGAGTTAAGTGTTACATTCCTGGCAAACAGTCAAATATCTGTTACAAATTCAGGTCAGATGGAGTAGCTGGAATAAAGCTCAGACCTTTAATGAGTACTGAAAATTCATCTTTAGTGAGGGTCGCTTGTGATAAATTCACAGTTAATGGAGGTTCATTTAAAGTTATGTCTTAAACTTTTTCCGTTTTCTTTCTTGACTCAGTGTTCTTGAGTTCCTTTGGAATTGTTGCTTGACAAAAATGGGCAATGGCCAGTTTAGAGGGGCATGCACCACCCCTTCTTTTGGTTTGGTTGCTGCCATGGATTCGTGGCTGGCATCAGAGGATGAATCTGTTATACAGTGGGTCAATCCACTAGTGCTAGCTTCCCTTTAATCAGTTGCTAAGATTTCAAGGGTGGATTTATCTTGCCTAGTATCTTGCTGAACAGGTTGACAATCAGGCATTACTGTTTCACTGACATTTCATCTCCCTTGATTTCCTTCATCTTCTTTCCTTGTATTAAAGGGTTTAGCAGTAGCAGTTTTACTCCGCCCTCTCCCTGTTTGTTCCTTCCTAGGCCATTCAAATATATTTCCTGATTTAAAATCCTGGAAATCACGTGATAATTGTCTTGTCTTCTGATCCCTTAGTTTGTTCTCATATACATTCAAGTTAAACTGCAATGTTTCTATTTTGTGAATGAACGTATCCTCTAAGCACATATTCTCTAGCTCAGCTTGTTTCATTTTAATGTCTAGTGCCATTTTCTCCTCTTCAGGTTTAAAATATTCAATGAGTAAATTCATGTGTTTCATACTTGTATCCAGGTTTATAGCTTGCCATCTGGCAAGTAAATCTGGACTGGTGTTCCCGTTATCCGGGAGACATTTCACTCTCATTTTTCTGGGTATAACTTTATGATAAATACAAGCTTCCAAATGAAAACATTGCCATTGCAGCCTTTTCAGATGATATGCAGCGTTCTCAACTTCATGGAAGATAATATAAAAGTCATTTTCCTCAATAGGAGGGGCATTCAAATCAAAAGGTTCATTGTTCAAGTTTAGTTGTAATAATGGATTATTCAGCTCACCTTCAAAGTCCGAGAAGGAAGAGTTTTCACTTTATCTTTCGATGTCATATCCACAGACAGCAAATTCACAGCCAAGTGTAGTGCACAAGTATTAAAATACAAATTGAAAAGCACCCTGTTGCACTATTGGAATTAACGTAGAAAAGTGATAAAATTCATAGGAAAAATTCTTCGTTAACCCCCATGGCTGAACCAGTTGTAGTTTAAAATAAAAACTTTAATGTAAAGCTAAAATTCAAGAAACAAAGTTTCGGTAAAAGTACAGAGCAAAAGTTCCCAGCGATAAGCGCTTTCAGCTTAGTTAGCCTTCATCAGATCATAGTTATAGTTCGTGCTCTTTAATGCTTAAATCTAAAAGGAACTAATCACTGTCCTCTTTTGGCACACACCTTCCTTTTTCGCCCTATCATAATGTTCTCCAATCATAATCTCAGAACCGAACAAATCTCAATAGCTTTAGCCAATCTCTCTCATCTAGTTCGTTTCCTAACAACCAATGGCACTGGCATCTCTTTAGCCAATTACATTTCAATTTCCTGTTTTATTTGTCCTATTGACTCTGCAAAGGATTATCTGTTTCTGTCCTCTTTTGGCATGCACCTTCCTTTATCGGCCTATTAATATTCTCCAATCAGGATCTCAAAAGTAAATGAACCTCCATATTTTGAACCAATCACTCTCTTCCAGTTCTTTAACTAGCATCCAGTGGCATTGGCATTACTTTAGCCAAATACACAACCATTTCCTGGTTTATTCGCCTTATCAATTCTGAGAGAGCTTTGGCCAGTCATGCGCTCTGGACCTCCATAGCTTGAACCAATCGCTCTTTCCCGTTTCCTTGCCCAACAGACAATGGTGCTAGCTTCTCTTTAACCAATTACACAACCATTTCCTTCTAATTCTACAAGAGCTTTTACCAGTCATAATTCGACTTTATTACCATCCAATCATAATGCAAAACCCGTCCGTAGAACCAATTACCTAATCTCTTCCACATTTTTCTCTGCTCTAGAGCAATCTGTAGTCTCCTGGCTTTAAGTACTGGTTTAAGTGGAATTACACTGTTTAAGCCTGGATAGCGATTTGCTCTCACGTTGGTTATCCAGCTTATCTCTCTAACTTCAGTTTTATTATGTACATCCCCTTCCCTTACATTACATGGAATTACTTCCATAACCTTAAGAGGACAGAAACAGATCATCCTTTGCAGAGTTGATAGGACAAATAAAACAGGAAATTGACATGTAATTGGTTAAAGAGATGCCAGTGCCATTGGTTGTTAGGAAAAGAACTAGAAGAGAGAGATTGGCTTAAGCTATGGAGATTCATTTGGTTCTGAGATTCTGATCGGAGAACATTATGATAGGGCGAAAAAGGAATGTGAGTGCCAAAAGAGGACAGCAATTGGTTCCTTTTAGATTTAAGTATTAAAGAGCATGAACTATAACTATGATCTGATGAAGGTTAACTAAGCTGAAAGCGCTTATCATTGGGAACTTGTGCTCTATACTTTACAGAAACTTGGCTTCCTGAATTTTATCTTTACATTAAAGTTTTTATTTTAAACTACATCTGGTACAGCCGTGGTGGTTAACGAAGAATTTTTCCTACAAATTTTGTTGCTGGGCAGGGTAGTTGGGTTCAAGTCTTACTTTGACAAGGCTATGCCAATAGAATGCTCAATAGCCTGTGCTACATTCAGAGGTTTAATACTGCTCTCCATTGGATTTTGCAGCAGTGGGTGGGCTGCTGGGAGGTGATACATTATCTGGATGACTTCTTAAGAGTAGGAGAAGGGTTCGACAGACCACTGGAGGGTATGGGTGTTTTGAGGATTTATGAGAAACTGGGTGTTCTGTTGGCTTGGCAGAAGTTAGAAGGATCAATCAAGGCATTGTTTTTTGTGATTGCTAGTGGATGCAGGCCATGGTTTGTTTTGTTTACCAGATGTGAATTTAATACATTTGAAAGGAAAGATTTGGTAATGAAATCCAAGGACAAGGTGTGGATTAAGGATGTCATGAAGCTCTACTCTTAGGGCTTCTGAAGTTTGCATGCTGGGCAGTTGCCCTGGGCCATTCTTTTTGTGGGTTTGTACCCTTCTTGTTGAATGGGTGGGAAAGACAAACATCATTGGGTGAGGGTTAATAAGTTGATGTGTGCTGATTTGGCATTGTGATTGCCTTTTTGGGGCAGTTTAAAGGTATGGCTTTTTGGCAGGCAGATTGGGTAGTTCAAGGGGATTTGCAATTGTTTACAGATGTAGCAGAAAGTATTGGGATGGGCATATTTTGGGAAGGAATGGTTTGTGGCTCACTGGCTGGAAGGATGACTGGAGGAGGGATGTTGACTGGAGTTAGTTCTAATGTGTCTGGCATCAAAGGTCTAGCAGGAGAAGTTGCAGAGGAAAAGGGTTAATTTTCATTCAGGCAATATGGCAGTGGTATGAGTTGCTGGTGTTGCCAGATGAGGTGTGTTTGGTTGGCTTTAGTTGATCAGATGGTTGGTACAGGAATCCTAGGAAGCTTTTAAAAGGAAAGTGTATAGTAGGGCATTGCAAGATTTTGTTAATTTTTTGTTGCAGCTGCCTTATGAGGAAGACATTTGGTGGGAAAAATGGTGCAGAGATATTTGTTTCAGGCAGTTCAGTTGTGCAAGGTGGACTTAGCTGAGACTAGTATAGGTGCACAGGTGGCAGGGTTACGTAATTTTACTAAATTTTGGATTGCGGTTCATATGTTGAAGGGTTGGGCTAGGGTTGATATTGTGAAGACTGACAGATGATGGCCATTGACAAGACAGGTTTTGAAGGTATTGTTGCAGAGATTAGATGGAGCTTCACTGGACTATCCTTTATGTGTGATGTTCGCTTTATGGATGTATTATGGAGCTCTTAGGATATCAGAGTTGTTTTGGTTGCTAGTTTGGTGGGATGTTTCAGTGTTTTTTGCTTCTGTGTTTATTTGGTTGTGTAGATCTAAAATGAATCAGTTGGGGAAGGGCAGGCAGATAGTATTGGAAAGGACAAGAATGATTGGTTGTGTCCAGTGGGTTGAGCTAAGAGGTTGCTGTGGTTTCATGTTGGGAGTCCTCAGGACTTCATTTTTATCAGTAGGGGCAAGGTGATGATGTGTAATCAGTTTGGTTATATGATGAGGAGAGCTTTTCAGTGTGTTGGTTTTCCAGGAGAGAGGTTTTACACTCATTCTTTATGAATTGGAAGGGTATTGGATTTAGCAAGGGAAGGCAGATTAATTGAAGTCATTTAGAGGGTGGGTTGTTGGTCCTCAAATGCTTTCTTGTCTTAGATAATTGGGTACAGTGACTGCTTTAGTATTACATTAATTTTCCGGGAAATAAAATCTAATTTTGGTCACACTTATATCCTTTGAGTGGCAATAGGGGGCTGGATGGCACGCAGTTGGGTTTGCATTGTTTTGGGTGGCATTGGACTCCTTAGAGTCATGGTGGTACAGTTGGCAGGTAACAATCTGGAAATAATTCCAGAGTTGTAGCTGGTAGTTAGAATAAGTGAGGATCTATTTATTTTTAAGACGCTATACCCAGGTATATGTATTGTGTGGTCAGAGGTAGTACCACGGTTATTTTGGCTTTGGAGAAGGCTCTTCAGTTTGTTAATTTTAGGCTAGTTATGCGACTGGCTGCTTTGGGTATTTATATGATAGGGCATTGGGATATCAATGACAGAGATCCATGTTGGTTCAGAGATGATGGAGTGTACCCAAATGATTTTAGTTTTGACTTCTTTAATGTACTCTTAGGTTTGTTTTGGTGGGTTTGCTGAAGGTTTTTGAGTGAATGAGGGGGAACAGCCTATGTCAGGCTGGTTTGTGGAGAAGAGGGGCAGGTTGTCCCTCTTCTGTCCCCCCTCTGGTGATGGATGTTTAATTTAATGAATTGGGGAATGACATTTAGTGGTGGGATGCTGCTTGATAAGTAAAAGTAAGTAAATGGAGGTGAGGACACTAATTATTTGGTTAGGGTGAGCACTGAGCATAATTATGCTGCCCTGGTAAATGGTTATATGGATGTTCATGATGTGATCAATAAATTAAAATATTGTTCAATAAGGTTATGTTTATGAAGTTTAATAAAGGTTGTCAAATGTCATTTGGTTTGGTTTGTTTATTGAGACAATATTATTTTATAATTTACAACAGTATAACAAAAGTCATTCATAATTTTCCTGTACATTTCCATTTATTCTTTCTTTCACTCTTAACTATGCTTAATCCCATCACCCCCTATACTGACTACTCCTTCTTCCAAGTTTTATTTTCTTAATCTTCTTCTCAAACTTTTCCTCCTAGTTTTACAGTTATTTTAAAATAGTAATACATTTGTGTTAATTCATCCCTGCTGATAATTTTTAACACTTTTGATATTTCACTTGATCAGCTTGCATATACTTCCTTTCTTATTTCGTTATTCTAGCTGCCAGACTGAGATGTCTTTCAAATCCCACCATATTACCTTTAATGAAATAAGGTAATATTTTATATAGATTTATATACAACAATAACATTTTATGCAATTATACTATTGCATATTCTAATATTCCCCCTCTTTTTTGCTGCTTATAAGACCTGTTAATACTATGTGTGCTTCACAAGATTTTCTCCCTAATATATAACTTTTTATTTCCATCTAGAAAAAGTTGCTATAAAACATATAATCACTGAGTGAAAAAAAAATGAAATTCTACAAATAAATCTCAAATTTACAGGTGATTTTCACTAAGACTAGTTACAGACACAATTTAATTACAACTTTGCTATTTGTTCTTGACAGCATTCCCTTTATCCACATTGTCTCTGCTATTTATTTCTGAGGCTATCACTTGTGTCTTTTCCTCAAGGCCAGTTACTTCAAGCTACAGTTTGGGTTCTTCTTTTACAAAACATAACAAGGCTTTATGCATCTACCACTGATCCCCCTGAGTACAATATTCTACTTTTCTTTTTCACCTTTCGAAAGGTATGTTAAGTAGCAAATAAAAGTTAGCTATGCTGTATGTAAGTATTTATACTTATTTGGTAACTGAACTAGCAGTCCCTGTTAACTTACTTTTTATCTTTCTTCAGAGTTAATTATTTGTGAAAGCAACTGCATCAATTCAGGTTAAGAAAGCATCTGTGACTGCCCCCGCCCCCCGGACTTTAATAGTTTATCTGTTATTATCTAATTTATTTTGGGCTATGAAAGAGTTTGTATGTCCCCAACTAATAACTAAGCATTCATAGTCCATAATTAGCAAAGTGCATGATTTTAAATGTGCATGATTTTAAATGGGTCTCTTTACCATTACTTAGGCTACATTACTTATGCTACAATTCCCTGCATAGACCAATTGTATCTTGCTGCCGTGATTGCTTATGTCTGCCCACTTCATTCCCCAACTCTCAATTCCCCAGCTACCCCTTACATTTATTCCCTCTTATCTCCTCTTTCAATTTAGTATATATTACCTACCCCTTAAAGACATATACATTAAAAACCCTCCTCTAGTTTCTATCCTTTGTCAGTTCCTACTGCAATCCATTCTACAGATTAAAAATTTATAGACATTCTCAACCAACTTTTTTCCATACACATTCCTGCTTACCATCACCTTTATGCATACACACACACACACACACTTGTAGATTACAATATATATATATATATACATATATATATATATATATATATATATATATATATATATATATATATATATATATAGTTATAGATATAGATATTGATACAGATATAGATACATGGGTCTACTTCACATCACCTAAAACTCATTTGATTGACTTGTATTTAACTGAGACAAAATCACCTAATTTGTCAAAATACTGAAAACTCATTTGACTGAATCTCATTTCACCGACAGCATAGAATGCTAAATTTCAAAAGACTAAACCTTAAACCATAAACAAACATATTCACAACACTAATAACTACCTCTTTCCAGAACTTAAAAACTACTTACTTACCCTCTTAACAGAAACAGTTAGGACAAGAAGGGTGTGACACCCTACCACTGAACCAGTAATCAAGGAGCCTCAATCCTCACTACTGGCACCAGTGGGGGACGTACACTGGGAGGATGACAAGGTACACACACAGTATTTCCAGATGTAGCTCTCTGCATAAAGTAGAATTTCCTTTAAGAGCACACAGAGATCACAGTCAGTCCGGGGCTAGTTTCTCCCTCTTTCTCCAGATCCCCAGTAAGAATCCCCACTGGCACAGCTACAGAGATGAGATCTCAGCTGAGTGGCCTAGCCAAGACCTCTGGCACCCTCTCTGTCCAACCATTGTTTTGTGTCTCTGCCCAAGTAGCTGACACACACACTCTTTGAGGTTTGACTTATATACACACATGCGCGCGTACACACACACACACACACACACACACACACACACACACACACACACACACACACACACACACACACAGACAGACACACACACACACACACACACACACATACCACACCACACACACACACACACACACACACACACACACACACACACATGTGAATGGATGGCACAGATTTACTAGCTATGCCCCCTTTTGCCCAGACTATAAGGTAGTTATCACTGCCAACAACCAGCTCCTTATCAGCTACTTTAAGGCCCTTAACAAAGAGTGCCCAATCATACTGTGTAATTTTACTATTAATACAAATGGTAGTTTGACCAAGTGAAAGACTATTAGGAGTGGCCTACACAGTGTCTCCAAATAAACATATAAGTGCTCTCAGAACTTAAATATGTCTCACAAAGGTTTAAATATATTTAATAATAAACAAAAGAACAAGAAAATAATCAGTATATATTTGCAGTGACATCAGAGTTCCAAACCACAGGAAATATTAAAAACATCATTGCAGGACACTCTCAAATAAATAAAGAAAAATCATCTAAACTATGCTTTGCTACATTCCTGACTGTATCTAAGAGAGTTGCTATACCCTAGAAACTTGCAGACCAAGGTGGATGTGTGGTGAATGGGTCCTTTTGTCAGGTCCAAAACAATACAGAGAATGCTGTCTCTCAGAGAGAGTTCTCAAATTAATATCTCAAATATTACAGCTAGGCTAGTTTGCAGAATTACATAATTTCTTGTCATCTGACTCCTAGTTCCCAGGCCCCAAAACAGCCATCGATGGCAGCTGGTAGCATTTAGCATCTACCTGTAAAAATACATACCCCCGGATTCAGTAAGCCCTGCACGATGTGCAGAAATAGTGCAGGAGCTACTGCACGCAATTTGTTCACTGAGCAATTCAGTATAGACGTCCCAGGACATGCACAAGCCCTCCTACACTATTCCTTCATGAGCACCACTGCCTTATGCTAATTACCTCATTGGTGAAAACCATGCAAATGAAGTAAATTTGTGATCCAGCAAGCAGGCAGGTGTTCATGCAGGAATAGTGTAACCTGCAGAGATGTATTCATTTAATAGCTGAATACATTTCTGCAAATGAGAAAACGGAGGCATGACACCTCAAAAGAAAGCATGTATTGTGTTTAGTAGGCACTCAATGGCCAAATACATGGTCATTGGCATGAAAAATAGTTTTATTTTTTAAATAAAACATTTTTTAGGCCGATCATGGCTGTTTAAGCATAGGGCAGTGGCTCGCAAATGGGATCATGCCAAAAATAAAAAAAAGAAAGGGGGGGGTACATTTTTACAGAAATCTGCATTTTGCCATTATTGTCAATGGCATGCAGAATGAAAACAATACCAGGAAATAGTGGTTGCTAAGGGCAAAGGTCCAGACTAAGTGTGGTAACTATGGAGTAAGGTAGTGGTATATGCAAATGAGGGAATTCATACTAAATCACAAATTTCTTCTAAGTGTCAGACTGCACCTAACCATGTAGGTGTTCTAATGCCACCATGTAGACAGGAACAGCTAACATGAAAAGGGGGTGTGTCATGCTTGCTATAAGCACATTTGAGCTCAGCGACCCATGTTTGCCCTTAGCTAAGCACAGCTAAGGAAGGAGGTGTGTCTGAGGCTGTAGTGTCTTATTCCATGAAATGCCGAGCGTGTTCATGTCCAGGGTGGGCCAGTTCTGTTTAAAAGTGTTTACTTTAGCTAAACGGGTGTGCACAGCATGCACCGGGCCTAAAAAAAAAAAAAAACCCAGGGAATAGCAGAACTGTTTACATTTGAGCACCCGGAATGCAATGCGTACATCAGGACTTAAATGGTGGAAATGGGAAGAGGAAACAGCAGAAATAAGGCAATCAAGGAGAACTACCATAGCTGGCAGGTGGAATGCATCAGAATCAGGCAATTACACAGGCAGCAGACCAGTACAATACTATAAGCTATGCAAACACCTTTCAGTCTGTTTTTTCCCCACAAACTCTACACCACTGGTGTACACATTTGGGGGAATTTTAAATTGACAAAACTAACAAAACATGTTAGGGCCTGCTGTTGCTTTGATTTGTCAGTATGTGCTAGAGACTTAGGGTGGTGAGGAGGATAATGCTGACAACCTACTCAGAACGAGGAGGAGGAGAAGAGTGTTCAGTCCCAGGGTAAGCTACCAGGGGCTACATGACCTGGGGATAGGAGAGCACTATAGGGTGGGCATGGACACACTTCAGCAACTTGTTGAGGTGTGCCAGTCTCACCTCAGACCCATAACCAACAGAGGGGAACCCATCTCAGCAGAGGGGAACCCATCCCTGTGGATACCAAGGTATGTGTAGCCTTAAGAATACTAGCTACAGGTACTTTCCAAACACCAACTGGGGATATCATGGGGGTCTCATGGGCATCTGCATCCAGCATACTCCACCAGTTCTTGGATGCCAGGCAACCACATGCAGTTGAGCACATTTACTTCCCCACCACCCGTGAGGAGAGGACCAGCAATATGCGTCTTTTCCATTGTGTAGCAGAATACCCCGAAGTACTAGGTGCCACAGACTGCACGCACATCCACATCAAAGCACCACTCAGTTACCAGGCTAAGGTCTACCTAAACTGCAAGGGGTTCTACTCCTTCAATTGCCAGGTCATTGCGATGCCCAGGGCATTATCATGAATGTGTGTGCTGGCAGCCCTGGAAGTTATCACAACTCCCACATCTGTCATTCATCATAGTTGTATAAGGCATTTGCTAGTGGGGACATCTCATATGGCCATCTGGTGGGGGATGCTGGCTACACACTGGATCTGTGGATGATGACACCTATCAGAAATGCACACACCCACATAAGAATGCCATAATGAGGCACACACACAAACCACGATCATTATAGAGCATGTGTTTGGGATGCTCAAGTCACAGTTTTACTGCCTTGACATATCTGTTGGAGCCTAGCAGTACTCTCCAGCAACATGTACACACATGTTCATAGTGTGTGCCATGCTATACAATATGATCCTGCGGAAACAGCTGCAGTAGGAACAAAACAGGGAAGGGCCACACAGCCCCACACCATTGCCAAGTTCTCCACAGACACAGAGGGACTCGGAGGAGGAGAATCCTGAGCCTGCTCCTGTAGGTGGATGGAGGTGTGCCCAGTATGCCCTGTCCTTCCAAAGAGGCAATGCATAGCACATACACTGACACTGTAGGGCCCGAGGGACTGATCTTGCTCTCTGACTCGCACACACAGTAAATTGGATGCCAAACATCACACAACCTCTACCTTACCAAGTATAAACAATGTACTATGTGCATCTGACAAAGTCATCTCTCAAGCACCATCCTCACAACAGCCTAAGGCACAAGGTAAGTCAGTCTCCTTAAAATAAATGAATGGAGGGGAATGTTCTGATACCATATCTATGGTATTGATTCAAGCATGCAAGGGGATGGGGTGGCTTACTGAGATATCAGCAGACAACTGACAGCTCTGTGGGACAGCAGGAAGTGTATCCACAGTACTGGCCTACCCACACCATGCAGTACCACTCTAATTGACAAATACCACTGCAGTGTATGTGGTGAGCCAGATAAATGGGGGGTCATAGGTCACATGCATGGATGTCAAAGTGGGGGTCCCATACCCACCTCCAGCCTCACCCAGCAGATCAGCTGTAGAAAACCATACAGAAATGTCTGGCGAACCCCCCCCCCACATGGTGACATCCATGAAATCCCCACCTACAGACTTTTGCACAGTGATATCACAGCAGGTCTGACAGTGGCAGTATGGCTTTGAAAGGTAAGAAGTCTGAAACTACAAATGTTTATGCCAGAACAATATGACCTGTGGTTGATACTGTTATGCCTGCAGTCTCAAAGATAGGGCACACCACTATGTTAAATGGGACCAAAATGTTAAGCAAATATCAGCACAGTCTCTGCAAATGTGTATTGTGTACAGATCTGTCACCCCCCAATAGTCCCATAGAAATGGAGTAACATGTCCCTAGCCTTAAGCAGCATCCAGCCATCAACTAGACTGATGGCTCAATACAAACAGAAAGCAATTGTCAGTAACACCCACGTCAACTTACTGGCACCATCCCAGGGTTGTCCACTGCCGGCAGCCTGGGAACATATGATCATTAGAATGAACTGCCTTGCTACAGATGGCCTGCATCTGTCACACCTGGTCTACAGGCCTGTGGTAAATGCCCATGCCTCACCCACAGTGCCTGGTTAGGGAGTGTCATGGGGTCCATAACAACAACATAACTCAGTCTACAAAATGCAAAGAAAGGCCATGCGGCTAACTGCTAGGAGAAAACCTGCCAGTGTCAGAGAGCCAGAAATCTGGACAAAGCCATGAATAATGGGGTGAAAAAGGTCCAAAGAGAAGGACACATTTGAAATACTGCTCTATTAATGTTATAAAGTTGATGGAATGGTTGTAGTAGCATAGAATGTCTAATGGGTATGAAGTCTGAATCTGCAATGTCAACTGTCAGTAATACCTGACTTCAACCCTGAGTGACTTGCAAAACACTTTTCCTTGAAAACCACACTTGTTTGGGTAACCAACAAGATATATGAGTCATGGATGTGGACATTCTGTGATACTCTGTACAGTCGACAGACAGGGCTATAAATCTAAACATGGGAATGCACTCATTGCAGGCAGTCCTAACCCTGGAAGAATGGTGACATGTCTGCACCCAGAGAACTCTGGCCCATAGCCATGGGGAGTAACACTCCCTTCCCTGATCACTCATTCTGTGCAACATCCTGACCTCAAAATGTGGCCATCCAAGCAAAATGAGGTGGGCCATAAATATATGTGAGATGAGCACACACCTCCAGGCTGGTCAAACAGTCTGACACACACAAGACCCTCCATGTGCAGTCAACCATTGAGAAGACCCCTATGCAAAGTACTGGTAGCTATAGGCAAACATATTTGACCCAGGACCCCCCACCACCATATCTTTTCCCCTACAAATCTACCCGGAGTTGGCCTGCCACCCTGATCCTGTCTGACTTATATTACCCATCCATGGACTGGAAATCAGACCAGGTCAGAACAGAAATGCACAGAGATTCCCCCATTGTAATATATGAACAAGGTGGTGGACTGTTTTTACATCACTAGCAGTCAATTGCTTGTAGGCACACCTGTCAACAGGCTGGATTGTGCAAGAATGCATAGCATGTGGCCCATAATCCTGGTGTGTGCATCATCCATCCTATATTACTCTGGTAAATCACTGTGTTGATCTGAGGAGGTATGTCATGAGGTACTGAAACAATGCATGACAGTGTCAAATGGCATATATGTCAGATGTCTGCTAAAACAAGACCTGTAACCCTAGCAACACATACATTACTGAGACAAATAGTCACAATGACCATATGGCCCATTGTCTCCCCATTTTGATAGGCTATCTCCAGACATCATGTAGCAACAGATTGAGAGGTATGGCTGTAGCACACAAAAAATGGACTGGAGTACAAGAATCTCTGGAATGGAGTCCCACATGTACTATAGAAGGTCACACAGGGCATGCTCATACACTAAGAGAAATGTCAGTAGGATCTAGGAATGAACAGGCCTTCTCCACCCAGTGCACTTCCCATTTTCCCTACTTTAGCAATCCTGAAGATGTCTGTCACCACAGAAGTCCCTTTCATCAAGGTTCAGCCCTGTAACCTCTGTGGTGCATGTGATAACTGTGTAACACTATAGTGCAAATAACTAGTTAGTAGGAGTTCTAAGCTCAGTCCTGGTGAATGTAAAAGTGTGTGTGTGTGTGTGTGTGTGTGTGTGTGTGTGTGTGTGTGTGTGTGTGTGTGTGTGTGTGTGTGTGTGTGTGTGTGTGTTTGTGTTTACAAATTAAAGCTTTTGGGTCCATTCAAACCCAGTACACTTTCCCTTTCCATACATTAGCAGTTCTGTAGATATCAGTCACCTTAAAAGTGCCTTTTGTCAGGTCTCATCCCCATAAGCTCTTTGGTGTGTGAGATAACTGTGTAATGCTATAGTACAAATAAGTAGTTATGTAGAAGTTCTAATCCCAGTTCTGGCAAATGTAAGTGTGTATATATGTAGTTTAAAGTATTTTGTGGCCTCTCTCACCCAGTACATCACCCATCACCATACT
>NC_056736.1:810111521-810164021 GCF_019279795.1 Protopterus annectens
TCAGGTACACCTGCCCATACATACATATTCACAGGTAATACCTGCTATATATTTCTGTTCTATGTCAGTATGGCACACTGTAATGACAGTCTTGCTGCTCAGTCAGTCATGTCAACCTGTTAGGGCAGGACATCTGTAGGATAATGCACATACATGGTGGGCTATGGGCCCCAAATAGTGACACTTTCTTCATATTGCAGTAACTCACATATGACATTTGATAATGCAGTAGCCTTTGCATTCACAGTCATACCCTGGAGGATGGCTGATGCTCATATGGCAGGCAGAGAGGTGAAAGGCTAGGTGTGTGGTAATGAGGTAGGAACTGTTAATGTTGTGAGTATGACTGGCATGAGGACAGAGCTAGCTGATATGCTGGACATAGGAAAGGTGGATATATTGTGTGTGCCAGAGACCAGATGGAAGGGGTGTACAGCTGTGTGTATCAGAGTTGGGTACAAATAGTTCTATCATGGTGTGTATGGGAGGGTTAATGCTGTAGGGATTAACCTGAAGGAACATTATGCCAAGAGTGTTTGTGGAGGCGATAAGAGTGTTGGGTAGAGTGATGTTCAGGAGGCTGGGAATTAAAGGTGTAATATTGACAGTTGTTAGTGCATATGCTCTGCTAATTGCGTGTGTGATGGATGAGGCAGATGTACTTTGGTGTGATTGGATGAAGTGGTGATGTGTGTACCCAAGGGTGAGTGAGTGGTGATTGGAGCAGATTTCAATGAGCATGATGGTGAAGGGCACTGAGGGGATGCATACGTGATGTGTAGGTATGGTGTTAAGCAAAGGAATGCAAAAGCTGAGATGATGGTGGAGTTTGCAACAGAGGTTGGACATGGGTGTGGTGAATACTTAGTATTACAAGACAGAGGAGCATAGGGTAACATACAAGAGTGGAGGAAGATGCACACAGGTGGATTATCTCCTAGGCAGGTGGGTTTGTTTGAAGGGGATTGGTAATTGTAAAGTGGGGACAGGGAAAAGTGCAATTAGGCAGCATACAAGGTTGGTCTGTGGGATGACATTGGTGATCACGAAGAGGGGGAGGAGTGTGAGGGCAGCACCGTGGATCAAATGGTGAATACTGAAAAAGGGTCATTGTGAAGTTGAGTAAAGGAATAGTTAAGACAGGCAGTGGGTGACAGTGAAAAGTTAGCAGATGAGTAGAACGGGGCTTGATGTGACATCTGCACAGAGGATGGAGGACAAGGAGACCTGGTAGTGGCATGAGGAAGTACAGGGCAGTATACCGAGAAAGAGGTTGGCCAAGAAGAAGCAGGAGTGTCAGAGAGATGCAGAAAGTAGACAGGTGTATAGGGAGATGAGGAGCATGGCAAAGAGAGTGGTGGCAAAGGCTGATGATGGGGCATCTGAAGGGTTGTATGTAAAGTTGGACACCAAGGATGGAAAATAGGACATGTACCAATTGGCTTGACAGAGGCATGTAGCTATGAAGGATGTACAGCAGATAAGGCTGAAAAAGGATAATGGTGGAACTGAACTCACTAGCAAGGAGAGTGTGTTAAGCAAGTGGAAACAGTACTTTGATGAGCTGTTGAATGAAGAGAATGAGATAGAGAGAAGGTTGAATGATGTATGCATGGCAATACAGAATGTGCAACAGATTATCAAGGGGAAGTACGGATAGCTATGAAGAGGTTTAAGAATGGAAAGGTTATTGGTGCAGATGACATAGCTGTGTAAGCATGGATGTGTTTAGGACAAATGGCAGTGGTCTTTTTAACCGGATTGTTTACTGTAATCTAGGAAAGTGAGAGGATGTTTGAGGAGTGGATGAAGTGTGTTTGTGTATTGATTATGTGAATAAGGGTGGTGTGCAAAGCTGTAGTAACTACAGAGGGATAACATTGATCAGTCATAGCATGAGGTCATGGTAAAGGATGGTGGAAGCTATGCTAAGAAGGGAGGTGAGGATTAGGGATCAGCAGCATGGTTTCATGCCAGGATAGAGCAGTAAAGATGCAATGTTTGCTCTGAGAGTATTGATGGGCACATACAGAGAAGGTCAGACGTAGCTGTGTTGTGTCTTTTGACTTACAGACAGCATATGATAGGATGCGTAAAGAGGAGTTGTGGCATTGTATGAGGTGGTCAGGAGTGGCAGAGGAATCCATAAGAATGTTACAGAATATGTACAAGGCTAGTATGACAGCAGTGAGTTCTGCATTGGGAGTGCTTTTTAAGGTGGAGGTGGGTATAAATCAGGGATCAGCTATGAGCCCCTTCTTATTTGCAGTGGTGATAGACAGGTTGACAGACATGATCAGACAGGAGTCTCCCTTAGACTGTGCTGTTTGCAGATGACATTGTGGTCTGTAGTGAGAGTAGGGGACAGGATGAGGAGACCCTAGAGAGGTGGAGGTATGGTCTAGAGGGGGAGGAATGATGGTCAGCAGGACTAAGATGGGATATATGCATGTGAATGTGAGGGAGGATGGAGGAATGGTCAAGGTGCAGAGAGTACAGTTTGCTGAGGTAGATAGGTGAAAATACTTGGAAACAACCGTTCAGAATAATGGATAGTGTGGAGAAGTGGTGACGACATGAGTACAGGCAGAATGTCGGTGTAGGGTAGAAGTGTCATATGTGATTTGTGACAGACAAGAACCATTAAGAGTGATAGAGAAGGTCTACAAGAGGGTAGTGAGACCAGCTATGTTATATGAGTTGGAGACATTGAAAAAAAAAGGCACAAGTCAGAGCTGGATGTAGCAGAGTTACTGATGGCATGATTTGCAGTGGGTGTGGCCTAGCAATGTCACAGTCAGTATTGTGCAAAGTATCTACCTGACAACACCGACACATCACAACACCGACAATGAAATCACCGACGCCAGAAGATCGACAACTGAGAAGACCGACGGATAAAAACACCGACGCTGAGAACACCAACATGGGAAAAGGCTGTGTAAGTATGCGGTAGTGACGGCCGTTAGGGTGCGAGTAAGGTAAGTGTGCGATATTGACGGTCTGTAGGGATAGGGGTGGGTTAAGTGAGTTAGGGTTAGGGCGCGGGTGAGTGTGCGATAGTGACAGTCTTTGGGTTAGGGGTGGGTTAAGTGAGTTAGGGTTAGGGCGCGGGTTAGGTGAGTGTGTGGTAGTGATAGTCTTTGGGTTAGGGGCGGGTTAAGTGAGTTAGGGTTAGGGCGCGGGTTAGGTGAGTTTGCGATAGTGACGGACCTTAGGGTTAGGGTTTCGGTTAAGGTTGTAGATAGTTGTGTATGTGAGGTTTAGTGTGGGTTTGTAAGGATTTTGGTGTGCTTGTGTTGTGTGTGTGCTTTTTGGACAGGGGATTTGTTTTGTTTGTTGATTGTCGGTATTATGGTGTGTCGGGCATGTGAGGTTTCATGTTTGTGAACTGTCGGTTATGTGGTGTTGGTGATTTCGTTGTCGGTGTTGTGATGTGTCGGTGTTGTCAGGTAGACCCTGTGCAACACATACTCCAGTAGTGGTCATATGTGAGCCATCCTTCCCTTGAGTGACTCAGGGCCCTGAGATGTGGTCTATGTCACTTCAGACAGACACAGTTTCTATGGCCATAGATCCTGCTCAGCAATATATCAGTACAGCATGTCTTGTTGAGACATTATATTATTTGAGCTTACTATTTTCCTCATTTACATGCCCCCTACTAAATTCCATTGCAGGCCTGATTGTTTGACATAGCTGTGTTTATTTGTTTTCAGTTCAGTTGGTATACTCCTTCAGTCTCAGTGTGTGTGTGTCTGTTTGTTTCTGTGTGTGCGTGTGTGTGTGTGTGTGTGTGTGTGTGTGTGTGTCTGTGTGTGTGTGTGTGTGTGTGTGTGTGTGTGTGTGTGTGTGTGTGTGTGTGTGTGTGTGTGTGTGTGTGTGTGCGTGTGTGTGTGTGTGTGTGTGTGTGTGTGTGTGTGTGTGTGTGTGTGCCTCTCTCTCTCTCTCTCTCTCTCACTCTCTCTGAAACAGATGTAGGATATGCATCTGTTTTGTATAGGCAGTATCTTGCCTATTAGGTAATGCTCATGAACAGCTAATGGTGTGTGCAACACTTGGAGTCCCCCACTTGCTAATTGCATGAGGAACAGCTGTGGTATCATTCCCATACCCAATAGCATGGAAACACAATTCTATAACTGAGTACTTCATGTGGACATTGCCCCTTTTCCTTGCCTGGGAGGAGTACTTCATGGAGGTGCGTGTCAGAAACAGCATCACAGAGTGTAGTTGGGAATACCTCTTATAGAAAACACTGTGGAGACAGCCCAACAAACTGGGGAAGAATGTTCCAGACATAGGGACAGAATGTAAGTATTGCTGTTATACAGTTGAACTAATGCTAGTTTGACAGGGTTGTGTGGATATGGCTGCTCTGCATGAATTTAAGTCTGATAGTGTTATGTGGTTGACATAACATCCAAATGTAGGGCTATTCGCAGAATGGCCAGAGTTTGGACTGTTATATTTGGTGTGTTTCTCACACATTTTTTGGCCTTGGAAATTCAGTAGCATACTCTGAAGATTGCAGTTAGTAAATGGTAACATCCATGTGTGTTTCTGACTTCATATCCCTCAGAACAGATATGTTACAACAACCCTGTTACACTAGCAACTTTCTCACTTTTTGACAGCAATATGTCAATAATGAGCCTGTGTTTGGGCCTCTGCCCCCAGATATGTCAGGCTTTGTCCAGATGTCATGCTGTAAGAGGTGTATAGGTGTATTATATCATTATATATTGACTTCATTCCAGATATCATCCCAGTGATGTATAAGACTGATAGAAATTTTACGTGTAGAAGGCCTTATATATGAGGATGAAGCGTGGATGTTCTGTGGGACTTTATACAGTTGAGAGGACTGTGTATGTCTGGCAATTGTTGACAGATTGTCAGGATTGTGTAGCATTGTATTGTGAATGTGTTATTTGACCTGTGTAGGGGGGTAGATGTAAGTGTTGAGGGTCCTTTTCTATCTGACCTTGCATCCAGCTTCTGGTGCTCTGTCTGCTGTATATGTTTGTAAGGGCAGATAGAGACATGTCTCATACCACAGTCAGGCATCAAACTACACTGTGAATTGGGCCAGTACATATAGGGATAGTGTGTGAGTGGCAAACTTGCTGATGATTTTGTTCACACAGTCCATATACTCGATTGTTCCTGTGGCTTACCAGTATGTCACTTTGAATGTGGTGAGATTGGTTCTGGTTATGCACTTTCATGCTGGTATCAGTCAGTGCTGTTACATACCGGTAGTGCCTGATGTATTTGCAATTACATGTGTATTCCCCCATAGCGAAAGTGGGTTTGTGTTGTGTCAGTCTGCCTGTAGTTTAGACAGTACTTGGTGACATGCCTAGGAGCTCAGGGTAGTTTCCCTACCTTGATGTTATGTCCTGATATTTATCAGATGTACTGTTGCCTGTCCCCCTTATGTGTTGTGTATGTCTGACACATCAGTGGGATGATCTGAAGATGTATGTCAGTGAGTAGTAGGGAGTAATTCAGTTTTGGACTTGGATTATTCCAGTCAATATATGGTACAATAGACTGTAGGGTGTTACTGCATCAACTGTGTCACCTTATCTACTCCAGTATTTGGGATATGTTCCCAGTTTCATGGCTTTACCCCCCCCCCCAGGTTAGGCTTTGTCCAGATTTGTTGCACTAAAGGGCTCTGAGCATACCTCTTGACTGTCCAGATTGTTTCAGACTGTCCAGGATTATTGCTCATATGTATGTTCTGATCCACAGAATCATTATTTTCATTTCTGTGGTAAATCACTGTCATGATGTGAGGATTTTGTTCTGTAAATGATGGCATACATTTCAGTTGCAGAACTCACATACTTCTGGACATGTATGCGGACATGAACCCTGTTACTGTAGGAACTTTCTACATTTATAACTGCAGTACGTACATTATGTCCCTGTTCTTGGACCATTGAACCCACATTTTGACAGCCTTTGTCCAAAATTATTGCACTAAGACGTGTAGAGTAATAGTGCTGAGTATGACTCCACTACATGTTATGGGCATATATATATATATATATATATATATATATATATATATATATATATATTTTTTTTTTTTTTTAGATATATCTATACTGATATATGTATATATTCCTTTTGATATCTATACATTTTTATATAACAATGTATATGTATATATTCTATACATATTTGTTTTTTATGTATAGCTCCATATATCTGATGTATATACTTTTTAATATGTATCTATCACCATACACATCTATATGTGTATATTTATATACTCTAAACATGACTGATTCCACAGTGTTTGTTCCCTACTATTCTATACCTGTACTGAATGATATATTTGAAAAAAACAGCATCCATTATTATATCTTAGATGGTGTAGTGGTAAATTGCGCTGGGTATGGTGTTCAGGGTCCTGGGGCCAAGAGTTGGCAGGGCTGATTATTTTGTTGCTGGGCAGAACAGTGGCTGATGGAGACAGGGTGATTAAAGCAGTTTTAAGCAGTTGCAAGTGGGTTTGCACGATGGTAAGTGATGCCAAGACACGGTTAAATGGGAAACTGCTTAATCTGTGTAGGCATTGTTTAGCATCGCGCAAACTCGCTTACTGCAGCTTACTCTCACTTACCCTGCACTAATTTAAGAGAAGAAAAAAGGGGTGATAGGAACGTGGTGAAAAAGGGGGCACGCAGAGGAAAAAACAATGTGACAGATAGCTAGGGATGTGCAGGATGGGTGTAAGTTAGGTCCATACCTGTCCATTTCTGATACAGCAACAGCTGTACATTTGTAAATAGTTTAGAGGTAAATTTGGAAACTCAACCCCCTGAGAGAGGGGTGAGGACAACAGTGATGCTTTGTTAAATGAATTAGACCAAATTACATGTGTCCAGTGGACACATGTCTGAAATGGACAGTTATGTATATGGGGCGACATTTTGTTGTGAGAATAGATTGCCCATTTTTTTATAAGGTGAGAGTGGGATGTTGGGGAAGGAAATTTGGCTAGGTGAGTTGGGTAGGAAGACATACAAGACAGCAGACATGGGCAGTATATAACACATGTGTAGTGTAATCACCTTGGACGGGGAGGGGTTTGGGAATCAGATGCCCATGGTCACCCAAATGGATACAGTGGGACTGAGGTCCCCATACATGAGCAATCACCACTACATCTTCACCGCCCCAAAGGTGGCTGTGTTGGGGGCTGAGCAGGAGAGGCAGGCTGATCCTCAAGATGCACCACGCGGCCCTCAAAATGGTGTATCAGATCTCTGAACTCCTTTCAAAGCTCACTATGCACCAATTCCCAGACCTGATAACGAGTGACAGTGTCCTGTCTGCACCCTCTCCCAAGAGGGGACGGGCCCCATCCCCTGTGGCGGTTCCACCCAAAGTTTGTGCAGGACCAGTGGATGAGGAGGTTCCAGGTTGGGTCCCAGATCTGCTGGGGCCTGGAGCCATGGCCAGTTGAGGTGGGACAGGCAGATCCACTGAAATCAGCCTTCCAAGACATGCTATGATGTTGCAGTTTTATAGCATATGTTGGCTAGTCATGAAAAACAAATTCCAGGATTAGTTATAACAGCATGCATAGGTATTCCCCTTAACCCAAAACAACATATTTGGAACTGTTGCATAGCAAACAGAACACATGCATATATGGAACCACAGTGGGCATTATAACAGTATCTGGGTTACACTGATAGAAACCGCTTTGTATTAAGAGCCCTGGTACTTGTCCTGCAGCAGTCTCCCTTCATGATCTTTTACTAGGAGTCCAACCATTACCCTGGACTCCTGAATGCCCCAGCACTGCATCCAAAAGTGCACACCTTTACCAACACCAGCCATAGTGCCTGCAGTGATCAGCTACAACTGATTATGGTTGTATTCCTGCCTGTGGGGTTTAAATAGGGCTGTATTCCTGCCCTTTGCCCTGATTGGCAAAGTTTGAATATGCTGAGCTAAGCTAAGTGATGGGCAAACCCGTTTCACACAGATAAGCATAGCTTAAAGGGGTAGGTGCCAAGTATTGTTTACCAGTGTGCAAATCTGCTTAGCTACACTAATTATTGCTAAGCATACAAATTTAAGCAATGCTTACTCTGGCTAAGCATCGCTGAGCACAATTTAGCATTGTTCAGCTTTCATTTTATGGACTATCAGGATTGATGGGTTGCTTCCTTCTTACTGACATCTTATGATATGTATGTTTCCCTTCCATAACATCCCCTAAGTTCTTTCATTACAGTATATTCTTTTGTGGCTACACTGTATGAGACATTTGTGTTTATATGGGGGTTTCACATCTGTACTACACTGACACCTCACATTTGGACCTGCTACACTACCCTGGTTAACAAATATGTATTATTCACTACCTGTTTATAAAAAATATATACTTTTAGTGCTATTTTCACATATAAGAATGAATGGACTGCATGAGGGCTTGAACCATGAATGACTGCATGCTAACTGAACACTTTAACCACTATGCTATTTCACTTTGACTATTTTGGCTGTATGTTTCTATTTAGCTCCTTCGGATGTTTCAGCTATGTTATACACAGCTTTGCAATGTGCACACCCACTCATCTAAGCTTAAACATTTCAGTACAAGTTGTTTTTATTCTTCCACATAAAAAACACACAGATTGAGCGCTTTCATCCCCTTGAACTGGGAACTTAATCAGAATCTAATCGCACTCCATGATACATTCATTTAAATACTGTTTAAAATAAATGATTGTCACCACCCTTCCCAGTCATCTTAAAGGAACCACTACAATAATTGCTCCAGGTAAAATATACTAGCAATGAACATTATTACAAAAAACATTTTAACAAAAAAAAAAATCATCTGTAAAAGAAGAAACTTTTCACATTCCAGGACATTCATTAAATATAAACTTTAAAAACTTCCTAAAGTTAAAATTCAAAAAATATTTTATCCTTTAACACACTCTTAAAATGCTGTAAAAGTAACCCCCTCCCTATTTGAATACACAAAACTTATGAGGTAGCTTTCCTCACTAATATTGGTTTTAAGGATACCATCTCATTAAGACCAGGTGCATGTGTTGCAGCTAGTTTTAGTTCCCACTTAATCTCCCTTTCCTCTGTATAATTCCTGTAATCACTCCCCCTGGGGTTTAAAAAAAAAAAGAAAAGAAAAAAACTTACAGTATTTACTCCAAATCAACACCTTAACTAGAAACATACATTTTATATTACCTCAGCTAATAAAATTAAAATAGAAACACAAGCCAAACTAAACTATGTGGAGTCATAACAGATGACACCCCAAATTTTATCACCACGTACTTCATTCCATCAAGAAAACTCACCAAAAATTCAGCTCGCTCTAGGCCTAACACTTCCTGACAGATCAAGCAAGGATTGCCTTAGCAGCAACATACTTCCTTCTTTCTGCATTCTACATTCCCTTCTATTCTTGCAAATACCACCACTATGTATAAAACTAAACTATTCACCTAATACTATAAAATAGCTACATTTGCAACCAATCAGCCTTACAAAACACACCGCTGCCTTGCATTAAAACACTTAACCTAGCTTGAACTCCCAAACCAGTTAACATATTCACAACTAACCATTGCCAACGACCTACTGTATTCTCCAGTCAAATGCCCAGCATAACAAAATACTCTACTGTATTATACATCCACTAGAGACTTTTGATCTGGCCATAAACGTTTACTGTATAATGGTAAGGCATTCAACACTACTAGAGATACTGACCAAAAAAGCTGGCTTTGAGCGAAACAAGCAGTCAGCTTCAGTGTACCTTTGGTATAACTTCAAATGAAATTTCCAGCTCCCATTAAGAGATGCTACGAAGCTCTACTCAACAAATAACTCTCCGATTCAGTAATATAGGAATATCCTTTAATGATATGAACCAATGTAGTCAGACAAGCGCTTTCGTTTTAATAAGCTTCCTCAGGTCAACACAAAGTAGAGGTGGGGCCCCCGGCTACAGCAGTCCTGTTCATCAGGCCTGTCATTTGCATAGTCTGACGGACTGTCAAAAACCAAGACAGTTAAAACTCTCAGTGTTAGTTTTCAACAGTACTAACAACAACTCGAGGGTAATGTGTAAAGCAGATCCGCGTCACTCCAATAAAGCAAGTCCGCCAGCCAATCACTGCAGAATGACCTTGCCCATATCATTAAAGGATATTCCTATATTACTGAATCGGAGAGTTATTTGTTGAGTAGAGCTTCGTAGCATCTCTTAATGGGAGCTGGAAATTTCATTTGAAGTTATACCAAAGGTACACTGAAGCTGACTGCTTGTTTCGCTCAAAGCCAGCTTTTTTGGTCAGTTTTCACTTTATTTTTTCTTGGCGTCTGAGCGTTTATCCGAAGAGGTGACTGGTTTTCTTTTACTACTAGAGATACTGTCTACTCTCATTATGTGCCAAAACTTACGAATGAAATCCTCAAACAGTTAAAACAGATAGAAAACTTTAATAGTTTCAAAACTTTGCTTAAACAGCACCTATGCCAAAGATTGCTTTGTTCTTCATGGTCATCTGGCTATCATTACTCGGAATAATTTTTAACTCTTACAGTCACTTTGCTTCCCAATCTTTTTGTATCATATTGCTTTTCCTCATACTGAACTTACTCCCTAACCTCTTACTTTTCCTCCTCCTCCCACACCCACCACTAACTACAATTCTTCCTCAGTCCATTTATCTTCTTGCTCTTTCATTAATTTCTCCTTTCATATCTCTCTTATTATTTTTAAGCTACATTCTACTTGTCTGTCTGTAAATTATTACTAAATGAAAAGATACTCCAGTTTAATATTTGATCTTTTCCCTGTAGCCATCATGGTATAAATGCATTAACTGTTATGGTATATTATTTCTCTATTCAATAATTAGCCAATTTATGTTAATTTCTCTCTTTTTTGTGTTTGAAATGCTATGTTCATGTAATAAATTTTTAAAAAATCATGTAAATAAGCTAATGTGTAGATGCTCTTACCCTGCAATTATAAATTTACATCATGTGTAACTTAAATGTGGAGCTTTACTCCCTGGGCCTCCACTGAAAATGAATTTTATCCAGTAGGACTTTTCCTGGTCAACAAAGACTAGATTATAAGTGATGTATAATGTTTGCAACTGGGAGTGTGACAGTATGGTTTGTGATGTAAATGCTTGCAACTAGGATTTTGTCGGTGTGGTTTGTTTTCATTTATGTAAATCTATGATTGCCTATGCCTATATCTTGTTTGCTAATTTTCCACCTTTTCTAACTAGAATAGTCCAGTTTCCAGGCTTTGCTGGTTTCAGGACTTTAGTTTCAGTGTTCAGAGCTAGCCAGACCTTGCTGTGGTAGAGGGAGGTCCTACTGCTTACCAGTGTAAGTGGGAGCATTGTACTGCCTATCTAACACTAGAAGAGTTGTTTCCAGCTCTGAAATTGCAATTTTATTGGCCATTTGGGGATGATTTCTATCCATTTTAACTTTCTGGCATAAATATGAACGTTAAAACATCTTTGAGCTTGTTTTAGATCAACCGATCCTGCTTGGACATCCTGCAGACTACTACAGCAACAGAAACGAGAAAGAGAGACTTTTTGGGCTAACTGCAAGTATTTTTTGCTGAATTTTCTAATTTTTGCTGATTTTTGTCATTTTTATTACCTGCACTTCTCAGAAAGCTTAAAAAGTAGACTAGCTACTTATTTCACTGTATTTCTGCCTGTAAGTCGTTTTCCAGTTGTGCACTTGCCTTGCTTTATTTAAAAAGTTTAAATTTTCAAATTTCTAATTTTGCAAAGTTTTGAGTTTACTGTTCTGGGCTATACACTCAAGTACATTAGCCATTCTGTGCTTATTTACTGTATAACAGCATTGTTTAGCCTGATTTAACAAAAAAAAAATCTAGCTTGTTTGCTAATTTCCCACCTTTTCAAAATAGAATAGTCTAGTTTCTAGGCTTTGTTGGTTTCAGGACTTTAGTTTCAGTGTTCAGAGCTATCCAGGCCTTGCTGTGGTAGAGGGAGGTCCTACTGCTTACCAGTGAGAGTGGGAACATTGTACTGCATATCTAACACTAGAGTAGTGGTGTCCAGCTCTGAAATTGCAATTTTATTGGCCATTTTTGGCTGATTTCGATCCCTTTCAACTTTCTGGTATAAATACACGCATTTGTGCACCCCATAGCACTGTGGGGTAAAGGTTAAACTATTTCCGGTGCCAGAAAGTCTGCTCTTCAAATTCTCCCTTAGAACTAGCTAGTTTATCAGCAGTAGCACTAAAATCTGTTTACCTTTGACTAGCACTCACTCTAAAACTCCCTAAAAAGCACTAGGAAGCCTTAATTTGTTACAAGCACTCACCTCTCCTTGGTAATAAGGAGAAAATAGTCATAGGCACTAGACAGCCTACAATTGCAAGTACCTTGCCAAAAAGTAAGGGAAAACAGCTCTTGTACTACACAAAGAAAGCACCTAACCAGGCATGTCCAAGGGTCAGCTTCCGGTGATTTCTCCTGTCCACCTGGTGAATCTGGGCATACTGGGGCAATGCAGAAATTGCCTCATGTACACAGACAACCCTCTCCTTTTACCACCAAACACTGCAACCTGTGAGAGATGCACTTACATAGCCAAACTGGAAGCTAACCTCTCTCCAGCCAAGATTGTGCTAGACAGTCAAGAGGAGAAGGTTAGCACCCACACAACACCTCAAACAACACATAGTCCTACAAAACCCACACCACCAAAACCCACACATAGCAAAACAAAGCCCACATATACAGAGGCTCTTAACATTAACCTGCCCAAGCAACAAGGACCTCCAAAGCTGAAATGCAAACAAACACCACCCCCAAACACAACTAAAGCATCACATAGCTCATAACACCAGTGTGCCACCAACAGCAGCCCCTATAGCAAGACAACGTACCCAACACTTTAGTCATAGGTGACTCTATAGTCAGGCACACTGATGTCCCACTCACCAGGCTGAACAAGGAGAAAATTACAGTTAGTTGCTTGTCAGGTGCCAGGATCCGCCACATAGCATATGCACTCAAGTCACTCCACAACAGGTATAAATATGACTCTGTCATTCTCCATGTTGGAGTGAATGACTTGAGACATACCTTCCCGGATTACATGAAAAGAGACATGGAAGAGCTCCCGGATCATGTAGCCCAGGCAAGTATAATCCTAGCCCTGAGTAGCATCCTGCCATCGCCCAGAATGATACCACAGTATAAGGACAAAATGATTGACTTCAATAATTGTCTAAGCTTCTGGTGTCATTCAAAGGGGATCCAGTATCTGTCTGCCTGGGATGACATGATCGACAAACCATGATGCTTTGCAAGAGATGGTTTGCACCTGCTGCCCCTGTGATTCAGGTTACTGGCTAAGGATCTTACCACCCCTATAGTGCCTTTTTTAGGCAAGGTTCAAAGGAGAAAACTACCACTGTAATGGGTAACAAGCAAGCAAAATCTGAAGGTAATGCTACTCAATGCTAGAAGTCTAAACCTCAAGATGCACTCTCTCAAGGCTCTCCTAAAATGGAGTACATTGATATCTGTGCAGTAACTGAGACCTGGTTCAAAGCTCCAGAGAGCACCCCTGCAATACTAGGTTACAACTCATACCACAGCTTTCGGCCACCAAACCAGAACTGAAACATTAAAGGTGGAGGAGTGTCCATATTCAACAAGGATATTCATACCTCAAGGCTGGTTGCCCAAGACAATGCATCTGAAATTCTCCAGGTGCAACTAACAATAGGTAAGACTTCAATACAACTTGTAGCTTGCTACAGATCCTCCACCATGCCCGAAGATTTTCACTACACCTTTCTAAACATACTGGAAAATATTAAGATACAACCAAACACCCTAATACTGGGTGATTTCAACTACCCTGCCATTAACTGGGAAAACTAATACTGTACCAACACCTTTGCTCAATGTTTTTTGGAATTCATAATTTCCAATGCCCTAGAGCAACTAATTCATAGTCCCACCAGGGGTACCAATATTCTAGACCTGGTCATTACCAGCATGGGAGATTGATGCTCCACACCAGTGGTCACCCTGTCATTGGTCAGATCAGTCTATAAGATAATCACTGTTGACATCCACATCCCACTCCCACCCCCCTTTAAGGAAACCTCCGTAAAAAACTTCTCCAAAGCCAACTTCATGCTTCTCAAGTCAGAAGTAACAAACTTCATGACACCCATGAAGATGGGAACTGAAATTTCAACTACTGAATCCTACACTAAGGTGCTGTATGAGCAAATTCACTCATGCATGGACCAAGCCATCCCAAATAGAACCAAGACGCTGTCCTCTAAAAAAAAGGAAGCCAATCTAGTGGACCCCTGCCATAAACAAGCTGTACAACAGAAGGAAGAAACTGTTGCAGAAAAGACGAAGAACCCAGGATTCAAAAAACTCCCTTACCAGCCTCAGTAGAATGCTGAGGTCCCTCATAAAACCTTCCAAAGCTAGTTATGAAAACAAAATTGCCAAAGATTCAAAAAAAACCACAAGGCCTTCTATAGCTATGTCAAGAATCTAAATGGCAATACTCAGATCTGCTCTGAGCTACAGCAGAATGGCACTAGATATACTGATCCCAAGGATATTGCCAATATCATGGCAGATATATTCAGTGCTAATTTCACCCCCCCCCCCCGCCCTCACCCCCTAAAGGGCCTATCTCACTACTAAAAGAATGTCAAATTCTGGTAATCATAATTAATGTTAATTAATAATTAATGGTAATGTTTAATCATAGATTCACCTCAGGCTTTGTGCCCACAGAGTGGTGCACAGCTACAGTCATCCCACTCCACAAGGAGGGATCCACTTTGGATCCTGGGAACTACTGTTCCATCAGTCTGATGAGCCTGATCTGCAAGGCCATTGAACATATTATCATTGAACGTATAAACAAAGACATTGGCAACCTTCAAACACTGGACCCCACCCAGTTTGGGTTCACAAAGGGCTCATCATGCCTACTGAACCTGATCAACTTCTTAGAATCTGTCTCCAGAGCCATGGATGAGGGTAAGGTGGTTCACACAGCCTGCTTGGACCTCGCCAAGGCTTTTGACACTATCGTCCACTCTGAAATCATAGATAAACTTACTAAGCCTCACAAGACATCTACAACAGCTGGAAAGGCTGCAGAAATACCTCACAGAGAGGATTACCAGCCTCAAACAGATGCCTTATGCAGATTGTCCCAAAAAATCCAGCTTTACTCTGTCACATATCACCTACTCAGAGGTGATCTCTGCCTAACATACAAAGCTATGTCAAACCCAGAGCTGGTGGACATGCTCCACTTAAAGAAATCCCAGCCCCTCTGAGCTACACGCTCTAGGGACCTAAACCTTGTCACCACAATAAACAGAACATGCTAGAGGGATAGATTCCTGTCCCAAAGACTTCCCATACTCTGGAACAAGCTACCTATCTATATCAAACAAATCTCCTCATTAGTACTCTTAAAGAAAAATCTTGATGATTGGATGGGAGATAGGAAATTCACCCTGGGGATCACTTCTGTGGCTCTGCTAGACAGGGGCACAGGAAAATAATTTTCTTGGGTGGCAAAAGCCAGAGTACCTTTTTAGCTAGGCTTATATAGGCCCTAGAGCCAATAGCCTAGTACCTACCTTTGAACCTATGAACCTATAAGCTGGAAATTAATCCATACATTACTCGATGGGTTGCAAACTGGCTTACTGACAGAACACACACTGTAAAAGTAGCTGACTCCAAATCCAACTCCAGTTGAGTAACAAGTGGTGTACTGCAGTGATCTGTCCTGGGGTCACTCTTGTTTGGCATCTACTTCTCTGAAGTACAGGCCAACACTAAGGGACTCTGGCTTACAAAGTTTGCAGATGACTGCAAACTGTGAGCCAATATTGAATCCCCAAATGATGTGGATATACTACAAAAGGCCCTTACCAAAACAGATGCCTGGTGACTGAGCCATGGGCTCAAGCTTAATGCCAAAAACTTTATAGTTGTCCCATTTGGGAAAAAACACATACCTGTGAACTACCACATAGGTGGCAGTACACTAAACACTGAAAGTATGATAAGAGACCTAGGGACACAGGTGGACAGTGGTCTCACCTTTGATAAACACATAGCCACAACAGTTAGAAAATCCTTCTACATGGCACACCTTATCACTAAGGGATTTTCATCCATAAAAAAGAAGGTCATTGCCCCACTGTACTCATCCCTCATTAGATCCATTATAGAATACAATGCCCCATTTGGTATGTACCTCACAAGGCATCTGCAACAACTAGAAAGGCTGCAGAAATACCTCACAAAAAGAATCACAGGCCTAAAGCAGACGCCTTTTGCTGACCATCTAAAGAAACTCCAGCTATACTCTGTAGCATATTGCCTATTCAGAGGCGATCTCTGCCTAACATATAAGGCCATGTCAAACCCAGAGTTGTTGAACATGCTACACTTAAAGAAATCCCAATCCCTCTGAGCCACATGCTCCATGGATCTTAACATTGTCATCACAATGAATAGAACATGCTGGAGGGATAAGTTCCTGACCCAGAGAGTGTCCATACTCTGGAATAGGCTGCTCATACATGTCAGGTAGTGTGCCTCAATGGCCCTGTTCAAGAGGAACCTTGATGATTGGATGGGAGATAGGAAATTCACCCCGGGGATCACATCAGTATCCCTGCTAGACAGGGCTCCAGGAAAGTAAATATTTGTGGGAAGCAATAGACAGGGAATTGTTATGGCTAGGCTTGTATAGGCCCTAGGTCTGATAGCCTAGTACCTACCTATGAACTGAAGTAATGGTTTAGTAATGATGTTTCTTGTTTTAAAAAAAAGGGGGCAGGAACTGAATAATTTATGCAATGTTGCTTAGGTTATATGATATATAGCAATATATGTGAAGTATAATTTTTGTAAGCATGAATTTGTTAATACGGTTTGATTACTTCTATATAAATGTAAATTTGCCTATGCCACAAGTGATAATTCAATAAAGGTGTTTATTTTACAAAAAAAAAGACTCACCTTTTTTGACACTTATAATTACTGACCACATATCATAAGAGGCAGAAGATGTACTCAGAGGGACTGAGACAGACCTTACTGTTTGTTTTTTTAAAGTCCTTCTGGAGTTTCTTGCTAAAACTTTTGTCAGCTTGTAATATCTTATCAACATCACAAAAGAGATTACAGGAAGATCCATACATTGTACATTCTAAAATATGATCTCCTGCCCAATATCAGCATATATTTATTTATGTTTCTCGCTGTGCTGGAATATAAACAACTGATTAACCAGTTTGTCACATTTCGTCACTAAGAATAAACAGGGTCAGTTATCACTCAATCATCAGCATTTTTTAATCAAGGGACTATTCTGCAACTTGGTGCTTGAAGGTAGGCAGAGAATAGTACAACTATTTAAAATGTAAATTGATTTAAGGTACCATGAGAAAAATTTAGGGTATATTCTGACAAATACAGGCTCAACAAGTATTTAAATTATACATAAACCAATACCGTTTTTGGTGCACTTTTAAATACTCAAGAGTTAATTGGGTCTCTATTATCGCAGCGAAAGTTTAGCTTGTCGAACACTGAAATGTCAACAGCTAGACAGCGAAAGTTTAAAAACGCGAACAGCCAGTTCCGCGAATTTGTTCATAGGGAAAAAAATTGCATGGCTGTTATTGGGAACTTGCCATTTTCCCCAGTGTAGAGTGATCTCAGAGTTCGTATATTTAGTTAGGGGGTGTGGGGAGGTGAAGCCCCCTACTTAATTAGGGTTTAAAAGTTTGTTTTAGTGTTTGACAACCAAGCATAGTTTTTCCCTATGAAAAACTTTGCAGAAGTAGCTATTCGCGGTTTTAAGATTTAGCTGTTTAGCTGTCGACGTTTGGGTGTTCAACAAGCTAAGTGGTTGATTTTATAATATAGACCCAGTTAATTAACATATCAGAAACAAGCTTTGAAACTGTCATTTTAAAATTAAATTAAATAAGATCAAATTGAGAACTGATAAATGGCTTGCTAGAAGTTATATGTGTATATGGCTTTACTATCAAAATGTCGAAGTGACTTAACTTGACTATGCACATCCCTGAACCAGAACAATGAAAATCCAACCAGCCGACTGCTCAGAATCTCGATCCTTTCAAAGGAAAGAATTGACATTTGACCGCTCACCATCAGGAAAATACATTCACTAGGATGCAGAGAAGTTTCCACTGTTTTGCAGGATGGCAAGCCCCCCTGCTCCCCCACACACACACCCTGTTACTTATACATTCAAACTCCAACATCACACTACAGTGAGGAAAATGGTAATTTTCCTGATCCCCACTGTAGTGCAATGCACTTCAAAACTCTGATGCTTAAAACTGTGAACACAAGCTACATATTGACATTTCAAAATCGTCAGGAACTGTGTTGGCAGTTTTGCCTCTCTGCACCTCCGTGTTCAACCTTCTCACAGTCGGGGTAAGTCACATAAAAATTTTGATAGTAAACCATGTATGTGTATATTGTCAAGAAATAATAATATATAAATTATGCAATAAAACTAAGCTCGAGACCATAAAGTTTTTTTTTTTTTTTTATTACCTTGAAACTAGTTGTAAAACATATTGTCATTTAAATATAAGTAGTACATTTTAAATAATAAGTAACATGAATAGAGATGTAGTGCATGAAGCACTGTGATTATGCTCAGCTATACCAAAAAAGACAGACTAGTTCAGCACCAGAGTGGAGCGTGACCTGACCTTAACAATCGTTAAACATCCCATGCTAAGCATCAGGCAGTAATCTGCCAGTACCATCCAGTAAATGACAGTGGCAGAACAAAAGATTTGTTTTTGCAAAAGTTTGCCATTATTTAGTGACTTCAATCCTAAGTGGTTTATCCAAAAAAAATGCATATGTTTTGAAGAACAGACCAAAAATATGAAGCAATAATCTAGATGTCCTGTCAAAATCTAAACAGCTGAAGGCATGAAAGTTACGTGTAAACACAACGGACTGCTTTGCACTACCGTTCTGACATCACTATCCAAGTGTTTTATGGCTTTGAAAGCAGAATTTATTTTCCTTCTAACTAGCTGTATATGGAGCAGGTAAAGCTGCATGCACTACAAAGAATTGTGATTGTGTTACCAACCATAACCTGTTAATTATGTATTCTTTTTTCTCAAAAAATCTTTTATTGATTTATAAAATGTGACAAAAAACAAAAATCAGGGTATAAAAAATAATGACATATAGGAGTCGAATAAATTAATACATCTTGTAAAATGTCTAACAACTCAAGAAGGTGAGGGCAAACAACATAAAACAATATATACAAATGGTAACCAAGAATCAAAATCTGAAATGAGAAAGTAGTCAAAATGAGACAGTAAAACATGAGAGTAAATTAATCCTGAATGTGAAATATGACAATAAATTTGGAAACTAGTAATCAATATTAATAATGTAGAGGACCTTCTCTAAAACTTTGTTATTTAAAATCCTTTTCTTAGGACTTTTCCACACAGATTTATTAGCGGAAATGTACATGTGAGCCATTGAACTAAAGGTTTTCCAATTTAATTTAGTACGATCAAGCCAATTTTTGGTAATGTACAATTTTATAAGTGAACAAATAAAAATAAGCACATGAGT
Source organism: Protopterus annectens (assembly GCF_019279795.1). Classification (NCBI taxonomy): domain Eukaryota; kingdom Metazoa; phylum Chordata; order Ceratodontiformes; family Protopteridae; genus Protopterus; species Protopterus annectens. Next base: position 810,131,278 of record NC_056736.1, read on the forward strand.
ATCCAACTTAGAGAGAAGCATTGTAGGAATGTGTAAAATTGCAATTTCCCATGATAAAGTGGATTTGTGGTATCCCATTTTCTGTAACCTTACTTTCAAGGAGGTCCAAAGTTTATGTGAGAAACTGCAAAACCAAAGAATATGTAAAAGGTCAGCTTTAGGAAAGGAGCAACAGGGGCAAGATGAAGACATGCTCGCATCAAATTTGTTAAGTTTGACAGGAGTAAGATAAGCATTATTATTTATCATTAATTGGGTATAGACCAATTTCTTAAAAGGGGAATATTGCAAAGTGTTTTTGATGGCCAAGAGTTTTTGGTTATCAGATAAATGAGGGTTGTGATTTTCCCAAAAGCTTGAAAAAAGATAAGCTGATTCTTGTATTAATTTAGTTAATAAGTTATAGGATTTTGATAACATTTTCTCCGGTAATGATAATGTTCTAATTATCATTTCTAAATTACTAAGATCCTGTTCACTTGGTTTGGTAAAATCACAATTGTTTATTACCACATCCCTTATTTGACGTAGTATTATGGTATAATTACAGTTTAGACTCAGAGTCTTCCGTAACTCAGCTAGCGACAAGTCTTTATATTTCAATAGTGTCCAGACGTTAATATTTTTAATAAGGGGATAATTAGTAAGGTTAAAAGGTATATTATCAAGTTTGAAATTGGGATTTAGGTGAATTGGTTGCAGTAAATGAACAAAATTATCCATCTTGATAAGTTTAAATAATTCCTGGAATGCTTTGATCTTATGTTTGAGGAAAATTGAGATTTTGAGGGTGTTCATAAATTCAGAAGAGATAAAAGGAATAGCAGCAGGGTTTATGTTTTTGGATAAAATATAGTGATGCCAAATCCTAACCCAATTGGATGAATTATTGTAGCGAATACTATTCCAGTTAGAGATGGACAAAAGTTTATTTGCCAAAACAATCAAGTAATAGAGATAAAAATTAGGTAAACCTAAACCACCCTTATCTTTAGAAATAGATAATTTAGAATAAGAGATCCTAACTGCCTTAGGAAACCACATAAATTTAGCTAGTTCTTTATTAACTTTATCAAAGAAGGACTTAGGAATTATTTGATCTGAAGCGTTAAATTGGTAAAGGAATTTAGGAAGGATATTCATTTTAATTATGGCAGCTTTTGAAAGAAGTGATAGATTCAGAAGTTCCCATCTACGCATATCTAGCATTATAGATGACCATACTTTATATAAGTTGTTTTGAAAAGAAGATAAGGTGTTATGTTCCAGATGTACACCCAGATACTTAATCCCATACGTAATATGAAAATGAGAATCAGGGAATAAGTAATACTTATGCGCCAAATGATTTAAAGGGAAAATATGAGTCTTTTGAGAGTTAATTAGATAGTCCGACGCAAATGAAAATTTCTCAATAGAAGTCATTATTTTATTAAGGTCTGAAATAGGAGTTTGAAAAAATATAACTAAGTCATCTGCAAAGGCTGAGAAAAATAAATTAGTGTTGAAAATCCTAGGAATCTTGTGAAATGTGTTTTGTGATATGTACAAAAGTAAAGGTTCCAAAGATAGGTTAAAAAGGAAAGGAGATAAAGGACAACCCTGTCTCGTACCATTAGTCATCTTTATACGGTTTGAAGTGATTCCATTAATATATAGTCTGGTAAAGGAATCTTTGTATAAAGTTTTAATTGCATGTATAAATGTCATGGGGAAATTAAAACAGAACATAGTCTGGAAGAGAAAATTCCAATTCACTCTATCAAATGCATTTGATGCATCTAGGATTAATGCATATAACGGGTTCTTATCATGCTTTATAAGATGCATAATGGAATCCAAAGTCAGGGTATTGTCCCAAATATGTCTGTGAGACATAAAACCTGTCTGATCAGGTGAAATTATTGATGGAAGGATCTTCTTCAATCTATTAGCAAGAATAGAAGACAGAATCTTGATATCTACATTGATTAGTGAAATCGGTCTATAATTGCGGGGGTCAGTTTTATCTTTGTTATTTTTTAGAATTAGTATAGTTTTTGAAGTGTTCCAGTGAAGATCAGATATGTCATTTAATATTATATAGTTATACACTTTAAGAAGAAAGGGAGTAATTACTGATTTAAAGGATTTAAAGAAATTAGGTGTGAATCCATCAGGACCTGGGGATTTACCAATTTTTAATCTATCTATTGACTCATTAATTTCTGAAATAGTAAGAGGGGATGAAAGAATTTTCTGCTGTTTTTCATTTAACTTAGGAAAATTTATAGAACTTAAAAAACTATTAATATAACTATTTTCTATAGAATTAGATGTTTTGGAAAATATCTCTGTATATAGTAATGAAAAAAGATGCAAAACTTCCTTGCCCGTGTTATATAATTGATTGTTATATTGTAAGGGCGGTATTTTAAATCTCTCAAAATTTTTTTTAATTATTCTTGCTAAGGTTTTAGAAGGAATTTGAGCCCATTCTGAGTAATCTTTGCTCCAGTATTGAAAGGTTATTTTGGTGTAATAAAATCAGTTCTTTTTGACAGTCTAAGATCTGTTTATCATATGATGGGTCCGGATTTAACATATATTGATTTTCAAGAGACTGAATTCTTAGTTTTAGGGATCTTTCTTTACTATTAAATTGCTTTTTAAGATAAGCAGCTTTACCAATAAACATACCCCTTAATCTAGCTTTACAAGCTGCCCATTGTATATCATAGGGGATATCTGTTGAATCTAAATTGTTTTCCATATCCTGAATTATTTCTATACACAATTTATTAATTTCTTCATTAGAAAGTAAGTTATTATTTAATGTCCAATTATTTCTTGTAGATTTATGAGCAGGGTTAAAGTTTAGATTTAAATTAACTAATATTCTAGAGTGATCGGAAAGAAATCTGGGTTCAGTAATAAAATCCATTATCACCTGTGCAAGAAAATTTGATATAAGAAAGAAATCCAACCTAGACCATGAATGATAACATTTGGAATAATAAGTATAAGTATCATTTTTATTTGAGTATTTAATGATTTGTAAAGGGTCTATGAGATTGTATTCTAAAATTAAGTCTTCAAGAGCAAGGGAAGCTTGTTGATTGTGCGAAGATGAACGACTTGTGCGATCTATATCTGGGTTAATTACAGCATTCCAGTCCCCACCTAAAATAACAAAATGATCTTTATAAGAAGAAAGGATATTATAAATCTGTAAGATAAAAATATGCTGATTACTACACGGGCCATATAGATTTAGTACCAGCAGTGGTTTATCCAGATTATGTACAGTAGAAGTAAAATAGCACCATCTACCTTCAATGTCATGTTTTTCTTCAATAATAGTTCCCAAAAATTTTTGTTTAATTATAATAGCCACTCCCCTAGAATTAGAAGCGTCCCCTGAAGCTATTATTTTTTTGATCCATTTTTTATTTTTTACTTTGTCCCAGTCATCACTAGGAATATGTGTTTCTTGCAAAAAACATATATTGGCTAGCGATTTATACATTAAATGAAATATTAAGGATTTCTTGTCTTTATTCTGGATCCCTCGTACATTCCAGGAATCAATTATTAAAGAATTAGTCATGTGATTAAGAAGGGTCTGTTAAGGGAGAAGTTAAAATTTTAATTATTTGAGTATATATAAAGGATAAGTAAGAAAAATAAACAAAGCTTAGTCTCATCATAACAGATATTACCTATGAGTGTAAAAATTAATATAAAATTAGCCCGGATTTCAAAATCATCCCTCTTCAAGAACCCAGTGCCTATCCACCAACACTTACCTACAGAGGGAGAACAGAAATAGCTATATACACGATGTAATAACTTGGTTACCAAAAACACAAAAATATGAGAAGAAAATTTAAGTAGAGTCCTAAAAAGGACTGTAACAGTAAAAGTAATAACAATACTAAGCATATTTACACAACTGTCCAAACACAAGATGCCCGATCTATACATTCCCCATTCAAAAGTGTACTCACAAACACCTATACAATTAAATATAATTGTGTCCCGAGAAAATAAGATGGTAATCTTGCAATGTAATATAAATTTGTGATGTGAGATGCAAGTCAGATAGAACATAAATCTTGAAACAGTCATATATACATATATATTAAACCATTAGTGTGAGCGTAGTAAGACATGGATATGACTCCAACTAAAAGAAATTAAATGTTAACAAAAAATGAAATCTTCACAGATAGATATAAACTATATTGTTATGTAGTGCAAAAATCTATAAATAGTGTAATTCTGCATAAACATTTTTTAACTATAACTCAAAACCAATCTGTATGATTTGAGTAAATGAAAGTCTATATGGAAATAATAATACCATCATGTCTAAAATAAAGTGACCCAATATATTTTACTTTACATGTATCCCACACTTTCAGCCAAATTAGATAAAAAATTAGGGACGTTATTTAAAAACCATTCATGTATATATATTCAATGAGGGAATATGTATTAGAGTAAAGTGAGATGTTTACTAAGTACATCAAATTGTCCATAAATGGGAAGTTATGCTCTGATATAATCTACTATGTCATTGAAAATAAGCATGTAAATATGATTAAAACAAAGATTATATGTATACACTATATAGGCAAAATGTTATATAATTTCACTCTATTAGACAATGCATCAATTCCAATCTGTAGAGTAATATATATTAACCATGTTAGTAGCATCAAAACTTGGATATATAATAGCAGGAAAATAAGAATAACCTCCCAAAACCTTAATGTTGGATTATTATGCACAACCATCATGAAAGATCTTGACTTGTAAAAAAAAAACCTCCATCTGCATGTTCTTTTATGAATAAGGCAGTATTTAAATATGGAATACTACTTTCAGATGTCAGCAGAGAAACACTTTCTGAATATATAATTTAAAAAAAAAAACCTTAACATACATGAATAGTCTCACAAATGCATATCTACATTTAGGTACATTTTACAGTAATAAGTAATTCATTTTGCAGTATTCTTATCTATTCTTATTGTACATGAATTTTACCCATTGCCATGACATTAAAAGTTATGGAAATGTTAATATGTAATTTGAATACAACATATAACACTCTTGTCAGAATAGAAACTTTAAAGAAATGACATTCAATGTATTTCTATGTGTATTCTATTAATCCTGTTAAAAATGTGTCATATCAGAAAGAAGTGAGTTTCGTGGAACAGAGAACATAACATGTTTCAATACTGCAGAATGCTTGATGACACATTGAGTGAAATAACTCTGAGCTCTAATGTAGGGCTCTTTACTTTGTACCCTATTACATACAAGATTAGACTTATATGCCACTGAATTTTTATAGGTAGTAGAATTATCCCAAAATGGTGAAGCCTTGGTTTGTAGACTACTGTGACAATTGCTCGTTTGAGTATCAGACAGTAGAGCTTGCGCAGGTGCGCCTCAAACTAGTGTTTCTTGATACAGTGCACAACATCAACGTTTTTGTTTAAGAATACTTTTAAGATTCTTAAAGTTGCTTAAACTGTTAGCTCAAAAAGTCGGACTGAGATCTTGACCAGTTCCAGAACAAAGTTGAGGAAGAAAAGGATCAAGGCAGTAGGATAAACTACTACGAAGATCGTAACCATGGCGACAAACACAATTATCATAAGCATTAAGTTTTAAACCATGCCTACGACATTCAGGATTTAAGAAAGTTAAACTTGTAGTTCAGCTGCTGGTAAGGATTACAAAACACTACTGCCATAATATGATGCATAAACATATAAGTACGCTACAGGATTGTTAACGAGGCATAAATGACTTCACTTGCATTAGCGGAAAGTCCCGAACAGTAAGAGGTTTCCTGATGCACGCAAGATGTGCAGATTCAACCTGCAATAGAAAAAACACCTACCTGCAAAACCAATGTTGCTGCAGGCATGATACAGACCCCAAGACTGCCAAAACGCATCTCCTCAGCTACGCTACTTCAGAAGAACAGGAATCCGTGTTGTAGGTTGACAGGCAACTGAAGACCGCAGGCCACGACGTATTTTTCCAATTCTTTTGGAAATCCTGTCAATTGAACATGAGGCGTGGAAAAACACAAGCGCACATCTGATAGGACAAATAGGGATGAATATCATCATCTTCGCTAATGGCATCCTGAATGAATACTTCAAGGGGAAAGAAACACGAATGGATTTAAGCATCAATCCAATAAAGTCAGTCAAGGTTGGTGACGCTGTTCAGCTCGAGAGACCAGATAATTTTCCCTCCATTCTGATAAAGCATTCTTGTGTAGAAAAAACTGTACTTTGACATATAAACTATGCCATGTTGATACAGGGACGATGCAAAAATGTGCTGAACTAGAATATTAATATTTGAGAATGCAACAACTTCAAATGTCATTAAAATAGATGTTTTACTCAACAAAAAGACTGAAACTGTCTTTTCTTGACAAAACTATGGCTCATATTCAGTGTTGATAAAAAATAAAAAATAATAAATACATAAATAAATAAATAAATAACCTTGTCTTATAAGTAAGGTTACTACCTTAGACAGAAGGTATACTTACATTAGTAGGAGATTTATTTTTGTAAATCAATAGCAGGTGAAGCTTTGAATACTTTTAAGAAAATAACTTTTGCTTCTTGTGGATCTGTAAACACATAGCTCCTTTCATTATAGCTGAAAGAAAGGGTGTTAGGATAACGCATTCGAAATTTAATTCCTCTTTTTATCAGATCAGCACAATATGGTGATCATTTTTGTCTATTTAATTTAATTTGAGCTGGTAAATCCTGTGAAAAAGTCAACTTATGTTTATTCCATATGAGATATTTTTTAATTTTTGCTGCTTCTAAAACACGCTGAGTGTCTTGAAAGTCTAGTAATCTTGTATATATTATCCGAGGTGAAGTAGAGTCTTGTCTGGCACGAAGGGCTCTGTGCGCTCTTTCTACAGTTAAGGATTTTGTATTTGTCTCACAATTAAGTAGTGCCTCAAATATTTGCTTAGTCACAGATATTAAGTTTTGGTTTTCATAAGATTCTGGCAAGCCTCTAATTATTATATTATTTCTGCGGCTCCTTGCTTCTAAATCCAGGACTTTGGCTTGTAAATCAGCTATTTTAGTATCTTTAGATTTTAAGTCACTTTCAATTGTCTCTGCTCTCATTTCTATGGCTAGATATTTGTTTTCCAGTAAGTCCATTCTTTCATTAATCTGTTTTAAAGTTTTGCCAAAATCAGTGAATTGCTCAGAAACATTCTGTATAGCACTTTGAATAGGTTGGAGTGCCATTTTTAAGTCATCTAAATGAAAATTAGAGTCATTTTTATCTTTAGCACTTACTTTTGTGATCTCAGTAGATTGTTTAGTTGTTCTTAGTCTCTTGGAGCCAGATTCCTTCTCTGGAGAGAGCATAGAAGAAAATTTGGCCTTGGTTGTCTGCATATCCATGGAGTTTGAGTTATCAGCCATATCCAGTCTAGAGGTGTGAAAGCAGGAAAGCTGACACAGAGATAGAGTTCTGGAGTGCACGTGCCCAAAAGCTGTTGAGGCCAATAGTTATTCTGAGGTAAATTAATCCAAAAATTCACCTTTTTCCAAAAATAAACAATCCCAAAGTGAAGAGCTTGAGTCAGAGAAGATTTCTATAAAAAAAAAACTGTGGAGAAATTTCGCTTAAAAGCTGTTGAAATTAGCTGGTAATTGTATAGCAGTGAGGAGCACAATGAATAGGGAGCAGTCTAGCCGGCAGCCATCTTGGAAAATCGGTAATTATGTATTCTTGATGTGGATGCCAAGATTCAACTCACAAGTTTGAATCTTGAGGTTAATTTCCTGGCATCCATATCCTGAACATGTAGTAAACAGATTATGATTAGCAACCCAATCATAAACCTCAATATATTGACTAGCCAATAATGTGCAGATATCACTTTAAAAGAGACCTCAATAGATGAGCCTTAAAGAAAACTCTATGATATTAAGAGAAAATATAGCAGAACTAGTTCTAGCATTTTACCTTAATTTAGTAAATGTTGAAGAAGCTGTAAGTACTCTTACTTCCTTGCTTGTAGCTTCAGTCCAGTTACTCTTCTGCAAAGATCTTTTCATAGTGCCAGTAGAGCAGTCCATGTATTCAACAGATGGCATGAGATTGCTGAAGATGCACAAATCAGATGTTAAAAACATTTTCTTTTTTTTTATTAACAGTTTAATTAACTGCCAAAACTCTCTCCTTCTTTGAAGTGGTTTAGTTGCATAGTCATTGTCAAACCTTATGGAATTTTGCCTCACTTTTGTTGTAAATTTAATTCAGGCTGTTTTCAAAATTAGTTCTTTGTCCAAGAAGGAAAGACATTTTATGGATATAGATCTTGGTTTTGCAAATGGACTTATCAGAACAGGTTTTCCAATTGTCCTATGAGTTATTTCAGTACCATATGAGAGTCCTTCTTATACATTTGAAATGTGAGGAATTCAAATACATAAATTAAACTATGTCCTTCTGTTTTCCCATATATAAAAATATTCTTATGTTAGCTCTCCATTACCTATATTCTGTTTCTTCTGTTTTGGTACAAAACCAGGTGTTTAGCTTCAGTGGAAATTCTAACTTTTCCTTCTTTAATTTATATCACTCAATGCATTTTCTATGTTCTGCATTTGAGAGTTTTGTCTTTCAATCATAGATGCTAACATTTCTGTCTGTTTCAGACTATTGCCCTCTAGGTTATCAACTTTATTTAGAAAATTGTCTATTTTCAGGTTCCTAAATAAGGGCAGTACTTACTGGAAATCTGCTTCAGAGACATTTCACCAAAAGAGGAGTATGAGGAATTCATGTGCAGAATATTTCAAGTTAGATAACTAAGGGAAGATATTTTGACTGAAAATGTTCATTTTTTCATATAGTTAATCATAAGTCTTTCTGACATTTGTTTGAGAACAGAATGTCAACTTTTCTTGCTATTTATTGTCTATTTCCTGCAAAATTTAATTTCTTTCATTAGAGCTCTTTATTGATTTTGCCTTTTATTCACAATCTTAGAGTCTACTCCTACCAATAAATGTTATTTTAGAATGTTGCAACAATATGTTAGAAGCAGTAATATAAATACAACAAAAACCTGGAGCCTGTATACAGTACAGTATCCAAATGATAGGGTAGCATTTTGCTGCATATTGCATATTTTTTTTAACAAGAAACATATTGTTTTAAATTAACGCTTATTACATATGCAATCTTTCATTTCTATAAATGAAAACAGACCATATTTACATATTTTCAGTTGAAAACATTACAAATCACTTATATTCTTCTCTGCAGTCATCAGTCAAGCATTACATAGCTCATTCAATTCCTGCCTTCCCTTAAATGTCATTCCTACTACAAAACATTATCTTGCATAAATGTTCCCACAATTCTCACTTTTTTCTATGTAATTTTTTCCTACCCATTTCTAAAGATCACACTTTTTATCTCTGTTACTATATTCACTCCTTTTCGTACAGTTATTTTATACTTTGATTTCCATTTTCTAGTAATTGTTTTGTTTTGACAGCACCAGAATTAAACTCAACAAGGCCTTACTGTGCCTAGGCAATTCTGATTCTATAACACAGCTCAGAATATAATTTCCTTAGTTACACCAATTTGCCCACCCAGTAGCTCTGACAGAGTAGTCTTCAGGGTAGATTTAAAGTCTGCCAACTCATTACAATGAGAAAAAATATGTTCCCAATTATTTCTTTCATCCCCATCACACCTCCAACATTTTCAATCTACCTGAGAAAAAATTATTTGGACTGCACTTGGGGTATAAAATACCTATGCAAACACTTCCAAACAATGATTCTAAAGCTTCTAGACTTTGTTGCATATTTGAGAGCCATACATATATCCACCCGTTGCTTCTTTGTGAATTGCTTATCCGACCTCTTTTACTAATCCTTTCTAACCTCCTCTGATTGATTCCTTTAGTTATCATGCTCTATTTTATATGACCTATTCATTATCATTTTTAACAGTAATGTCTGTTCTATATTCTACTAAAAACTCTACCAGTGCTGTACTTTCACTTAGGATCCCAATGCATTTCAAATGAATTATTGACCTCTTCCCATTCTATTACCTTTTTGTTGCCAATACCTTGGTTCCTTTGCCAGTGTTCTTCAGTAAATTCCAGCCCTCCCTTGCCTATTCTCTGTACCCCTAATTGCAGTCATCCCTACATATTGCATATTTGAGCAATTGTTATGGATATTTAATAGATTTGCATAGTGCACTGATCATCCATTCTTTTTTCTGGATCTGTAGCAGCAGATGTCTAGAAATTATCCCTGGGAAGATACTTAAATAGTGAATATTGTTTGCAGTAACCATGCAATGTCATATAGTAATGGATGTACATTTACAGACTGATTTTTCTATTACATTATTACATCATAGGAGACAAGCCATGACAGCAACAGTGAATGTAAACATTTTCATTAAGCAGTCATTTTAGTAAGTAAAAAATTACACTATGAAGGTCATTATCAAATATTATCAAATTTACCATTTTAAGCAATATATTGCTGTTAACAAAGGATCAGAAGAAAATATATGTTATTAATGAAACACGATCTAATGCTAGTAATCTTTACATATTATACAATGCAGACTATATATCAATCCTTGCAAAGCAGAAAAGAAGGAACATCTACTCCTACATGGATCTAGATGCTGTAAAAAAAGTGACTCCTAGCCGAGGCACATGGGTAGCTAACTTCAGTTCCTGCGTAATGTATCACAAGTAATTCTGATGTCCATAGGCTCATAGGTTCATAGGAGTTTACTAGGTTAATGGCTTAAGGGCCCTTAAAAGCCTAGTCAATATAATCCAATTTTACCCAATATATGGCCCCCTAGAAACAAGAGGATGGCATGGATTTGTGCCTGTGCATTGAGTATCTTACAGACTGCCCCTTTCCATAAGATACATAGGCACTACCCCAGGTGTGAGTTTGTGATTTCCCATCCATGATCTAAACTGCATTTGAAGAAGGCTAGGGAAGGTCTGTGCTTAATGTAAATAGGAATCTTGTTCCAAAGAAGAGACAATCTCTAAAACACATATCCGTCTCTCTGTCATGTTTTGTTTGAGATGTTGACTAGGTTTAGATCATTCATGCTGTTTGACTTGTGGATGTGTAGCAGCTCCATTAGGCTGGATTTGTAAGTACCTTGTAGATCAGGCATAGACCACCTCTTAGTAGTCAGTATGAGGCAGAGTAAAGGGATTGGGTTTTTAGTCTATCCACATAGTTCATGTTGTTTACACCCTGTATTTTCTTTGTGAGGAACCACTGAGGTCACTCCATCTGCTGTAAGTGCCTAGTCAAGCACATTCCAAATTGTGCACTGGAATCGATTATTGCTCTAATGAGGTGTGAGTACTATACTTTCCTTGCATCTGGATACCATACCTTTTACTTATAAATCATGCCACATAAAATGATTTTCTTACTACTGTAGCTACATGGCAGTCAAAGTTCAGGCTACTATCTGTCTGTCTACCTAGATCTCTCACCTCTGAGTCCATTCTAAGGGGCATGCTATTGATGGTGTAATTCACTGGAGTATTTGACTTCACAAAGGATATGACAATGCATTTATTTGCATTTAGTTTTAGGCCATTGTTCTGACACCAGTCATCTGTCTGATCTAGACCCTCCTGAAGGATATCTACATCACTGGGGAATTCAATGATTGCTCCCAGCTTGCAGTCATCAGCAAACTTTGTCATTCAGAGGCCTTCCATATTTGCCTTGACGTCAGAGAAGTATATTCCAAACAAGAGTGTTCCCAGTACTGATCCCTGTGGCACACCACTAGTAAGTGGCCTCTTGCTATATCTGGAGTCACCCACTTTAATCACTTGTGTCCTGGCCATGAGACAGTTAGCTATCTATCTGGTGATGTAGGGATTTGTGCCCAGTTTTGTGAGTTTATTTATAATAACTGACTGGGGAATTATTTCAAATGCCTTGGCCAGATTGAGTTGAGAAGTGTGCACTGTTTTACCCTCCTCTATGGCCTTAGTGATGTTTTCAAAGAAATCCACCAGTTTTAGTAGGTATAGCCTGCCGTTGACAAAGATGAATTAGGTCGGGTCTAGTGTTTGGAGGTCTTCTATGACATTATTTATCAGGTCCATGATTATTCATTCTATGGCCTTACATACAAGACTAGTCAAACTTATAGTTCTATTCTTTCCGCAGGTTCAGCAGATAGTCCCCCTTTATGCAGAGGGATGACTATCACTATCCTCCATTCTATCAGGACAAAGCCAGTCCAGAGGCTGTGGTGAAATAGAGATCCTAATGGACCTGATTTAAGCTGTTTAAGAGCCATCCTGGTATGTTGTCAAGCCCCACTGAAACTGTGTTTTTAGATTTATAGGGTGCAGTGGCAAATTTTTGTTTGGTGATAATTGGCAGTGGAGTGGTGGAGGGTAATTTTTAGGGGTGAACTGGGGGTGAAGTGGAGGTGAATTCTGAGCTGAATTTGTCAGTCAGCAGATTTGCTATGTCTTCCGGCTGAGTATAGGTGATGCCATCTACAACTAATTCCACACATTGTTGGGTATTACCCTTAAGATTGTGGACATAACTGAAAAATACCTTATGGTTATCCTTAGCTTTGGACATTATTTTTACCTCAAAGTCTGCTTTCAGAGACTTGACGAGTACCCTGTTTCATATGTTTAGACTAATGAGGGACTTATTTCTCTGTTGTACACATTCCCTCTTAATTTTTGACAGTATTTTATTTCTTTAATTGTACAACCTATTAATAATAGGGGGCCTCTAGGGTGGCTTGTTTTCATGGTTTGACCTGGGTTTATTTAGATCTGGTGCTGTTGTTTTTATGCAGTTGTTTAAATGGGCATACATTTTTGTGCTTTCTGAATTTGGGGTAGCTTAGAAACTAGCTATGCTATCCCTTAATTGGGGGTAATTTACCTTCAAGAAGTTCTTACAGTTTTGGGGGTTAGGTGGGGTGACTAGTTTTATTTCAAGGGAGACCACTTTGTGATCTAATCTTACTAGTGAGGACATAACATAGGTTTGGGGGCAGGGGTGGCCCGTGCTATTGGACTGCTGGACTGCAGCCCCCCCAGCTGTAAAATTAAAGAAAATAAAAGATAATTAAAGAAAATAAAAGATAAAACAAAAAATTAAAATTTACAGACTTTTGCGCATGCGCACTAGTCCGGACTGCTGCTGAGACAGTCTGGAGCATGTGCAGACTGTTTCAGCAGCAGTCTGGACTGGGAAACATGGAAGAGCAGAGATCCCAGAAGTCTATGCAGTTGTAACTGCCTAGACTGTCATTGGAAATGGATCGGACCCGGACTGCAACGTCGGCAGGCTGGAGTCTCGTCAGGGGAAGAACATCTCGTGTGGTGGATGTGTTCCAATGGACGTAATGCACGGGGCAGGGTTTGTAGTGCACTAACAGCTATCGGATCGCAGACAACTATGGATTTATTTAATGGCACAAAGGGATGGGATCCACATCGCTCCAGGTAAGAGTGTGTGTGTGTGTGTGTGTGTGTGTGTGTGTGTGTGTGTGTGTGTGTGTGTGTGTGTGTGTGTGTGTGTGTGTGTAGTCTGACTGACTGAAAATACAGACGTATATACCTCAGAAGAATGGGGGCTAGGCCTACATATCGCAGAGTTCAGAGTGGCTTGCCTACTGCAAAAAGAACACATTTTCAGGGAAGAGCAATAATTAATAATCATTCTTCTGTATTTTCAAAGTTTTGGAGTTTGAGTCCCAACATTTAAGTACCGTTCATATATTAAAGGAGAATGTGTTTGCCATTTGGCATAGGTTATAGCTGATGTTATAATAAGCATTATGGATCACTGTTGTAAGTGAATGACTCAGTGAATTCTCAGATCCTAAAAGATTGAGTGAATCCAGAACAAGAGCATTTGTAAAAAATAACTTAATTATAATGTTGTATCTGTAACATGATATTATTCAGGAAATGGTTGTACCACTGAATAATGAATCTGTTAATTCAACAATGCACATTTTTTACTTTGACAGAAACAAAGAAGCCAAGAATTTATCCCTGAAGTTTTGCATCTTCCAAATGTCAAATCTTTAAATATACTAATTGTGAGATTATGCAGTCTTGGGGTTAAGGAGAAGCTCTTACCTCAACATTTCTTTGATTTCAATTAGTTGAATGACAAATTTCAACAACAATGAGAATTGATTTAAAATGATTGGCTATTTCCATGTCAGGTTTATTCAGTGGTAACATACTCAGGTTTCCCTATAATTTTCACTAATGACAACAACCACACAGAAGACAGAAAGAGAATTTAACTTTAGCAGACAGAACCTGTGAAATAACTGTAATAAAGGAGTATGTAGAATTGAATAAACAGCAGTTATATAATTCAGCTTGCCTAAGAAAACAATTAACTGTATTAATCAAACATCCAATCCTTAAAATGTTTTTAACATCAAGTGCATTTATTTATTTATTTATTTTTGTAACAGTTAAAAATGATTGACAGAGATATCATCATGTAAAGACGTCCTTAGAGTAGTCATATAGAATTGGACTAATACTGAAGAAATACAGGGCTCTGGATCACAATTGCATTAAAGTCTCCTAATAGTAACTGGCCTATCTAAACTATGATGTGTTGTATAACTGTGACTGCCATCACACAGTTCTAGAAAACATATATTAAATCAACATCTATAGAAACAAAAATGGCATACTTTTTATTTAAAAGTGGAACAGATGAAGTTAGAGTATAGTATACATTATGATGAATCATGTATCAGTAAAAAGAAGTTTGGTTTTAAGAATATTAAGAGAGAAACTTCAAAATAAACTTTCATATTTAAAGTTGGAAGCAATTTCATTGCCATGTTTATCCCAGAAAAAAAGTGCCTATATTAATCCTTTTGTCACTGAGTCCATGGAAACTTTTAAAACTCTGGAAATGAGGTATATGTTATCGATCATATTACAAAAGGAAATTGATGTTATGATCCTATAAAGAGTAAAATTTGTGGGTTCTATAACTACTCATGGGACTCCATATACTTTGCGTATGCATCCAAAATATGGAACTCTGTTCCAGAATGTATAAGACTTGAGCTAAATTCTAAATTCTTCATTCTAAACTAAGGGTTCATTTAACTGAAAACAAAACATGCCTAGGCTTTCAGCATCCCAAAAGTGCTGCTTATGCTGAGCTTGCTTGCATTGTTAATAGCACAACAGGTAGTATACTTGCTTTTGATGCAGAAGGCTATGGGTTCTACTCCCACAGTAGATAGATGTATTTCTGATACTGTACTGTGTTGCAAAAGGGGTGGATGCGAAGATACCTAGCAACTATGGACCTGTTATCAGTTTGCCATGCATTCCCTACTGCGATATTGCTAGCTTATCATTTTTTTTAGTGTAAGATAGGCAATTTATTCCTCAAGGGTAACAGGCACTTTATTTGTAGATGAAACAATGAAATACAAAGTTGTTTTGCTAGCAGCAACCTCTTCATTAGTTACAGATCTCTTTAATGTGGAATTATTTATATGACTTTTACTTCTTCACAGATTGTGCATATGTACTGATACTGGTGGACTGTAGAAGTTTGAGTAGACTTTTATGATGGAAATGTTCGCAATTGGGCAGTTTTGTCATTACTGGTGCATGCATTTTGTTTCATTGTTTACTGGAAAAATTTCAAAACAATTAATTTAAAACACCCTCTAAAACTGTACTGTATTGTACAAGGAATATAATTTAATACAATCAGGAAGGTGTATGAAAGAGCATGCGTATGTTTCATGTGCAAGGGGCCTGTGATTTGAAAACAGCCCAAACCCAAAGTTAATCTGCCACTGGCAAAATGTATTTTCTTTGAATGTGGGTTTTAATGCTGTTTCGGTGATTGTGAGTTTTCAAGGGCAGAGAAGTTTTAATGCTAAGTCTGTTCTCATTGCGAGACTGCATTGCTTTGTTTAGCAGATATCTATTAGTGTTTGTGCTGTAAAATGCAAAATAAAACTTTTAAATGAAGTCCAAATCATTGCAGAAGTAAAGCAGTATGCACATTCGTGTTTATGGTAAATGGGGTGAAATAGCCAAGTAATGGTTCATTGGAATGGCTGTAGGGGGGGGAAGTTCCATTCAACCATGATTTTGTGAGGGGAGAAGGGCAGCAAACTCAAAGATAGCCCCGGCTGAACTATACCTCTCAACTGTCCAGATTTTTGCAGAATGAATAGATTTTTGCTTCTTGTTTTTCGTTTGTTCCTCATAAAATTTGTGGTTTTCTGTCAAATCATTTAGGAATGAAGTCACTAAATAATGACAGACATTGAGTTTCAGACTTCATAACCTTCAGAAAAATGCATGCTAAAGCAAGACCTGTTATTCGATCAACTGTCTCATTTTATACAAGAGCAATTTTTAGTACTGTTTACATGTTCCCCCCATATATTTGGCCTTGTCCAGATTTCCTGCATTAACAGGTTGAGAGGTACATGCAAATAAATTGGTTTATAGAATTAGGCATATCCAAACCTCTCAACTGTCCCTGATTTTGGCTCAAAATGTTGCTCTTCCCCTAATAATCCCTCCGCAAAATGGCAATTTTGGAAGAAAACATGGAGGGTTTACAATTAATAAATAACTGTAATAATCAGTTATAGATTACTTTTATTTCAGAAATGCATGTAGATTCTTTTATTTTGTCAGCTGCTCAAGTTAGCAGTACTAATATTAAAAAGTGTCCCTTCTTTGACAGGTTCCCAGCTGTATTGTGTGGCTATTTTATATTTTTGAATCACATTTTTGGACCATTTTTCACAAAATTGTGTTTTTTTTGGCAAATTAGTGGCAAATCATTAAAGACTGAAGTTAGAAAATAATGACATACATTTCAGTTTCAGATTTCATATCCTTCAGAAAATTCATACTAATGCAAGACCTACTATTCTATTATCTTTCTAAGTTTATAAAAGCAATATTTAAAAATTGTCCTTATTTTTGGGCCTTTGTCCCACTTCTATGTATGGCTTTGTCCAGATTTCTTGCTCTGAGGTTTAGAGGTATGGCAAATGTGTCAGGGCCATCGCAGTCAGCCAGAGACATTTCAAATTGTGACATACTTGTTGCACCCCACTCCCCCATGTAGTGACTCTGGATGTGTACAAGCAAGGCAAGGTACAGTTATGCAGTGTAAATGTGTAGACTATCCCCCCATTCAAGGTAGACACAAGTACTACAATGGCTTTTCATCTGTCCTTGATTTTGCAGAATGTTCTGGTTTCTGTCATATTTTTATACTGTTGATTTATGCTTATTATTATTCAGAAAGTGCCTGTTGCTCTGTGTTTAAGTAGCAGTGCTTTAATGACCATCTGGTAAGCTTGTCTGAGATTGTAAGATGCAAGTAAGTTTTAATAAGCATACTGTTAAAGAATGACCAACATTGAAAGCCTTTCTGTTGTTGCCATGCAGAGAATACTTACATAACTAGATAACATATAAGCCTTGGTTATTGAAATGCATATGACAGTATTTGTAATAAAGGACAGGATTACATTATTTTAAGAGCTCATTACAGGCTTTACCTGCAAACTAAACAGAATGCCAATCTATCATGTGCAGTCCATTTCCTGCGCAGTAATCCTTTAAGCAATGTATGTTGAGCTTGTTTCCTGTTTGCTTTTCATTTTTTACTTTGATCATGATTTCCCCATGAAACAAGTAGATAGTTGTCAGGCAGCAGGTCTTTTTTGGATAAGAAACATTTTTACAAGTGGGGGTATCACAGAGATTGCTACTTTCAGCATGTTACTTGGTACTTTAATAAAGCTGAATATAAATTATAATTAGAACTGGAGTACAAGGAGAAGTGGTTTGAGTTGAGTGCTGCTTGTTATTCGTATACTTG
Organism: Protopterus annectens; assembly: GCF_019279795.1. NCBI lineage: Eukaryota > Metazoa > Chordata > Ceratodontiformes > Protopteridae > Protopterus > Protopterus annectens. The sequence continues at coordinate 810,149,274 of NC_056736.1, forward strand.
ATTTTGACTAGCATTCCAGTAATGTATTTAAAAAGTAATTTATTTTTCATGCCTCACAACCTTTTTGTTTCCATCTAGATATTACGTAAGCTGTCATGCAGCCAATGGATTGAAATATGTTTTTTCTTCTACACTTCATTTTGTCTTGATTGGACTCTCATAATGATGGTTTGGCACCCAGGGTAGAGTATTTAATTAAAGTTACAGTTTTTGTGGTTTTGAGCATATCTCCTCCCCTTTCTAGTAGGTCACACCCATTCCCATTGACCCCACCCATTCAGTTGTCTCCTGCAGCCCCCCTTTGATTTGAAGTCACCAGCCGCCACTGTCTGGGGTTGCAGCACTCTCTCATATTTGTGAGTACCAGATCTAGGATATTTGTTCCCCTCATTGGGGAATTTTGTATTTCTGCTCTATGGCTATCAATAAACATTATGCACTGGATCAAACATAGTTTCAGCTCAGGAAATGTCACAATGGGATTTGTGGTGTATGAGAAGTTGTGAAGGTACAATCAGTGGTGTTTACAAGAATGGCATTGCTGGTGAACATTATATACTAGATTTTATTAGACTTCACATGTGTAGACATGTGTACTAAAACAGTGACAGTGACAATATCCCCACCATGATCTTTTTTACTACTATTTATTTTTATATTTGTTTTGTAAGAAACAAGCCAGACATCATTGCATTCATTTTCAGCCAATGTGTTATTTAAAAAATGGAATGACCCCAAGCAAATACACAGTCATTTCAATGCATGCTGAATGTTGCAAAGTATCTTTGTACCTATCTCTTCTTTAGTACTATGAACATCTATAAAAGGGTCGCCTTTGTATCCTAAGCTGTGTTTATAGATAGGTTACAATTCTGAAGAAAACTGAAGGGTTCTGGAGTTTAAGCACAGATGTTTGGTGGATATGGGTACCTGTTGGAATAAAATGTGCAAAAGGCAAGTATTTCCTTAGTGAATTATACATTAAATATTATGGGAAAAGTAGGTTTGGCTATCAGTCATGTAGTATATGTCATTATTCATTAGATCTTGTATATTGTTTTCACCAGCTTTATCAATTATTCATGATTAATGCCTTAAACTTGACCACTTTCACTGGATGGATTAAATGCTCTTGTAATTAAACATTATCTCTAACTTATCAGTATATGATAAGTTACCAGTACTGAAATACTGATTCAGTTTAAGACAGCTCATGCATGTGGCAATCAGAACCAGAGTGAAACAGTTATAATCACTTGGTTTACATTGCAGAAAATGACACTATCCTTGTCTTGGCTGATGTTCCTGATTAAGCAACCAGGCTTTACAGAATGTGATTACTGCAAGACAAGGCCTACACTGTGAAGACAAAAACAATGGAGCTTTACAGCTAATATATATTTTTTTACTTTTCGTAGTATTCTGTTTTGCTGCATAATGATGTTGATTTTCATGAGTAAAGTATTAGCGGATACAACAATAGAGTCATAAACAAACAGTGAGTGCCTAACATGAATGGAATAATGACAAGATAACAATAAAAAATACATTTACTACTTGTGCTGTTGTTTGAGACTAGTTATATTTATTCCTCAGAGATCATATTCTATTGCTGAGTTTCATTTTGTTGTTGTAAAGGACAGAGATGATGTGAGGGTACAGAAGCCCATGGGAAACAAGAAAGCCCAAAATCTTTCAATATTGCTAATGAGAAAATAGACTGGGGAGCAATTTTTCACTTGAACTACTGACTTTCTCTCAATTCATCTGTGAGACGTTTTGCATAGTCCAGCTTACTTGCAATGTACAAAAATACTGCTAGCAAGATTTCATGAATCTGTGCCAAGTAATTGAATGAATGCATGTGATGTTTTACTATATTCTTTCATTTATAGCTTTTTTTTTCTGTACTGACATTTCTGCATTCAATCCATCCATATCAAGACAGTACAATATGTTATAGAATGCGAAGACATTGGCTAAAATCCAGAAACATTTATTTTCACAAAGGTAGCAGTAAATATCATAGATTCATGGCATAGTGGTGGTCCAGTTTTGCTTAAGTATGCAGAAAACTCAGCATAGTGCCAATACATTTAGCAAAGGACTGCATAGTAAATTAGACTATGCATATTACTGACAGCAGTCTTGCTACTGAACTGTTGTGATGGAGCCATGATGTGAGAAGTCATATTACTAATACAATAGCATAGCTATAGAGAGGCAAGAGGGGCTAGTGTCCTAGGGACAAAGTGCTGGTGGGGTGTGATCGGCCATCCATTATTCTATTTGCTCAGCTATTTAGTGCACTACTGGCTTTTAAAATCCAGTATTGCAATTGTGGTCAAACCCGAGAACTGTAGTTCTCTGTATGTAGGCTAAACTGCAGCAACTGCTTGCTACATTGTAACAATCAGTTTGCTACAGTTTTAAAGTATTTTTTTCTTAACTATAGCCTGAGAGATGTAGCAATCTGTGCAGGGTATAAACCATAACAAATGCTTTCTACATTTGTAGCAAGCAGTTTGCTACAATTTAAAATGCAATTTTTTTTTTAAATGTGTGTGTAGAGGGATTTGGCAGGGTACAGAAATGGGACCTGAGTGACTGAGGTGGGGGGTGAGGGGTGTCATAAATCTAGCCACCTGGTTAGTGTCCCAGTAGGAGTACCTATTTTTTTCCTTGCTGTTCACATGAAGAGCTGAGGGGGTGGGGTGCTACTTCTTGGGAACAGCACAGGGCACTGGTTGAATCGGGTATGCTTCTGCACCAATGCAACAAGAACAATAATGTAGTATGTGAATTTGCCTGCCCAACAAAGTGCACTATAGCAGCAACATGGACACTGTGAGCAGGCCATAGAGCACCAGCACAGCAGAGTCTCAATGCAATTCATTATAAAAGCTAGAAGTAAAGACAAAGAATGGAAAGGTAGAGAATAGGATACAGCAAATATAAGAACACACACAAGGATAACCATAAGGAATGTTGGGCTGATGAAGAATGACAGTTTTTTTGGTACATGTACATGTTTTGTGTGATTTATATAGTTGATGAAAAAGGGTAGATAAGGAAGGTAGTAAACAGCTTATGTGTGAAAAATTGAGGGAGTAAGTAGAATAACAGTGGCAGATAAACAAACATAGTGCAAACTTAGACAGACAGGTATGTTACTGACACAAATGGTGGAGAAATCCTGGAGGGGCACAGACATTCAGAGAGTGGACAACTGGTAATGGACAGTTCTGGACTATGTATAAGTTACAGTGAATGACAAGTAATGAAGAGGAATACAAGGATAGTTGTTAGGGTAGGGGGACAGGTGACCTATCTGACTAGCTCAGGAGAGATCCAGCCAAGACATCAGTCAACTTCCTGGCTAACTTCATGGGGATTCCCTGTATCTTGTGGCCCAATGGTAAAGGCCAACCAATTGTGTGAGTCTAACAGCAATGTCAAGAGGCGCTTTATTATGTTAATGGAACCAGTGTGGGTCACTAACTGCTAGGGCATCTTGGATGCATTTTGAACTGGATAACCAAGGAGGGTGCCACTTGGGCCACTCTCAGGAGAGGGATGTATTCTGCTTCTTAAGATGTAGACACAGAGGCAACTAGCCATCCCCCCACATCCTGATACTCCCTGCTCAGCAGATTTGGAAATATCTTTGTTTTCTTACTGCATCAGTCACAAGTCCTGAAGAAACCAATGCCTGAAGAGGCTGTAGCCAAGTTACTGCTATTTATAAAGAGCAGAAAGGGAGCCCCATGTACACAGCTACACTGTTAGGCAGCTACAGCAAGCTAAGGGATGTGTCACTCAGAGTCATGAGGATCTGGAGTCACAGGCTTCATGCATCAGCACAGTGTGCACAAGGTACAGTATTCACAAAAAGGGCAGGCATGAGCATGCTACCACTGCCTCAGTGCAATAACACATTATATTATGGCAGCAACTGAAAGAAACTTGAACAGAATTACATCATTATCATGAATTATGAGCTATGAGGCACAATAAAAATGTCCAGCTGCTATACTGCAAATGATTGTCTAGCATGAGCAAGTGAAGAAAAAGAATTTAGTGGAGAAGATATTGAGTTGTGATATAATCATAGTGAAAGAGGCCAAGATGCTTGGTATGGAACCTTCACATTGTTCTGAGCACTTATGGTGGATGGCAGAAATGGGGAAGAGGGAAAACAGTAGATGTGGGTAATTCACCATATGCGCATGGCAGTTAATTGTTCAGCTTGCTGTGGGTTCATGGTAAGACAGACCATAGCAAAGGGGATGACAGGTAACTTTCTAGCTTGTAGGACTTATCATGTCAAAGAATAGAAGAGTCTAACCATGAAAGAGAGCACAGCACAACAACATGATAGGTAAAAGTCTCAGTAGTGGGACCATGATAATACCTATGAGCAAATTACATGCTACTGGGGAAACAGCAGCTCCACTACATAGATCTAGACATTGTTATGTGTACAGAGGGAGGTAGAGGAAGAGGATGATGGACAGGATGTGCACAGCACTACTGGCCATCAGCACAGTGCCGCAGGGGGGTGGGCAGGTGGTGATAGCATGCCTATTGCTGTCAGTATAGAACAGCGAGGGATGGGTCTCTGAATGAGAGCATACAGGAATGTGTTCACCAAATGGACGGGAGAAGTAATGGTTGAAACATATCAGTCAATAATCAATAGTTGTTCACACACAGTCATATATACACAGATGTGCATACTTGTCGTGGGCTAAAACAGCAGCAATGGCTAGAAAAGTTCAACCATCAGGACACTGAGGTGTTTTTAAAGATCCTGTACATGCATGCATGCCATGTATATCATTGGGAAAGGGTAAAGCAAACAGGGCTTTCCAGCACCATGGGCAAAGAGTGATGTAGGACAACAACTGGTGGCCATAACAGGACACTAGAACAGGTGTGTCACAAATTCATCACTATAATACTGCATGAAAATACCAAGGTGCACTACATCAGGGGCAGGTCTATCACAGAAAGTGGAACACAAAAACATAAGCAGATTACAGGAGTGGAAGAATTCCTGGTATTCATCGCCTGAGGAAGCAGTCAACCCTTATACCTGGCAGTGGATTGGATAAAGCAGTGGAGCTGGTGTCTGTAGGGGATTTACCTGATCAATAATAATAAGAGGAACTTTTCCAAATTGCAGACTGACCCAGATGAGAGAAGAACTTATTAAGTGTAATTCCACTACATACCCATGCATACTGTACCACTTAGCATGTATGTGCACAAATGCTAGAGTTGACATACACCATTATCTGTGCCATGGGCTGGCAGGACTGGGTTATATGCTCCAGCTTCTGTTTTAGAAGGCAGCTTGCTACTGTTACAAGAGTGCAGAAGACTCTTTTTTTGTTTTCTTTTAATTTGAGTCACTATTTTAGAATCTGGGCAGGATTCCAGATGAGCTAGCTAAGATTCTGATAATACGGGCATCAATTTTATTCTGTGCTTTCTTTATCATGACTGATAGCTGTGGACCAGATCCCATAGTGCAATGTAGTGCTGACATTGTGCTGCATTATGCATGCAATTCAGAAACATTTCAGCAAAAATCATATCATTATGATAACAGCAGCTTTACAAGGTCCTTATGTATGCAGCAAAAGCAGTATTTGTCACTGTGATGCTGAACATGGTAAGGATAATGCAATAGCATACAGAGTATCAGTTCCCACAAATTTCAGAGTAATACACACAAAAAACTGACCACAGCAACTGTGCTAAAGAGGCACAGACTATCAGCAAGTAGGAATGCAGAATGTGTATCTTTATTGTATGGGGAGGGGGAGGTCAACAACATATTTCATTCATTGTTGCTGACAACATTAAAGGTTGTGGAAGTGGAAGAAGAGCAGAAAGAACACAAGTCCATCTATCCCCATCTCAGCTTTTGGACTGCATAATGATAGAGATCACTGTAATAGCCATGTTGGGTGTTAACATAGACACAAGGGGATATGCCGGAAGGAAAAGATTCTGACAGAGGTGTACAACTAACATACATATATTGCATCACATCCTGTTTCTGCACTGTCATCATTTGCTTGATCTAAGGATATTTTATAAAAACATGTATAGCAGGCATGATAAATATTACAGTCACTGATGCAGCATAGATGGGGGACAGTTAGAAGCAAGAGGTGAAATGTTTGTGCCCAGGTACTGACCATAGGTCCATGTTCCAGAGTAGAGGTATTGTAATGGCACCAAAACAATGAGAATATCTGGAGATGTTCACTGACGAGGCTGATAAGGCCTTCAGAAATTGAGTGTGGCAGGACTTTGTGACACATGTGAATGTCTTTGTTGTGCATAACAAAACTGGACAACAGGTCTGTCACAGGGTCACTAACATGATGCATCATGCCTGCAAAAGAGAGAGTGGGCACAGGTATATTAGCCGCTATTATAGACCAACCTCATAGACATTGCAGATATATTGAAGTTCCTGTTCAGGGGCAGTGGGTGGGCACAGATACTTGAAGGAGGCTTGGTTGCAGCATCAGCAGTAGGGAAAACATTGTGTCCCTGTTGGGATGTCCAGATACCACTAAGAGTATACAGTGATGGTCTCCTTTTCTGGACTTGCAGATGATATAGATATACATTACCATAGCTCTTTTGCAAGTATGTCCCGGTGTCCCGTAGTGTGCATGTGTCCAATCTGTGTGCAATTTGTTACAAGCAGTTCTGTTGTAGCAACACGGTACAGGATTGTCACATATTTTCAGTTATACCCATGGGTGGTTCTCTGTCTGGATTCATGGTGTTACAAGTATGAGGTCAGGGATAAAGTACAGTAAATGGCTAAGGCCAGTGCAGCTAAGGGTGTCTGCCAATGGTGATGACCTGCTCATAGTACAGAGAGTTTGCACAGTGTTGCTGCCAGTAATGGTTACAATAAAGGGTATTTTACAACCACATCATCTGATGTACTTGTGGTGTCTTACACACCACCCATACATCTGCACTATAATGGAGGGAGATGTAATCCACTGTAGCCCAACACAGTATCCATAGTTTTCACTTGCACCTGCAAAAGCAGTGGGCATTGTCACCACCACTATGCAAGCAGAAAACATGAGGAAATGACACACTGGTGAATAACACTGCCATGACTGTCTTTAGTTACCCAAACCACGTATCACACTGGGCATAAATTACTGTATGCATAGGTCACTGATCCAGACACAGACAGTTGTTATCCATGTCATAATGGAGATGATGGTGAGTTTCATATGCAGTGAAATACATAAGGGCCTGCTACTGCTAAGGTGTATTAGGACAAGAGCATGCCTGCCTGCTGATGGCATTACAGGGCCACTTTGGCCTATTGCAGTCACCATGGGGGTATGTTGACACTACCAACCATGATGATATACATGTGGCCACTACTTGTCTGTTTCTAGTGCTAGTATACCCCACAAGGTAGGTACTTTGCGGACACAGAGAGGCCACATCATTACTACCATCTAGTGTTTGTGAGATTGTAGTCACATGCTGGTGCCTGCCTCATGTATGTAGTCTCCATGGTGCTCCTGGTCCTATGCATCGCATAATGAAACAGACAGAGTCACACAATTTCACATCACCTTGCTATCAGGTGTTGATGAGAATGTTATTCCATAACAGGGACACCCACATGGCTGTGGTTGTGTCATGCACAGTCTATATCCTACCCACCAGTGAATCAATGAGTCCTTTCATATCCAAAGTCTCCAGTGTTATATTATGTGCTATATTTGTGCCCCACAACACCATTAACAGATTGACTCATATACTATCTGTGCATTTGTCTGACTCTCCACCCCATCACTATGTAGTATACTGAGATTTTCCAATCCCCTAACAGTCTACCCCATAGGACTTCCTTCTACCTATGTAGCCATTTCTAATTCCTGCTGCTGTGTCCCACAAAATATGTACAAATGTTGACAGATCTGCCCACTCCTCCCTGTTTTGTAGGATAGGTCATGTATGTTACATTGTGTGGTCATTCATTGCAATGCACTGCATAGCTTGGGTGTAGTATTGCATGCATCCATTTTATTTTAGTTATCTTTATTCTGGCATATAGTTTTGTACCAGATGCTGTCTCTATGTTAGTGTCACAACAAGTTGCACCTACCTCAGTCTAGTATGTGGTTTCCCAGCAGCCAGTTCCTCCAACAACTGCTCACTGAACAATCATCTGCTGTTGGCTCTGATCTGCTACTGCAGTTTGGACAAAGTCATATTCTGCAGTATAGTACAGATGACAGATATCTTGATGCCAGTCTATGGATTCTACTGCATTGCAATAACAGAGGTACCTAAGCACCAGAAGTAGGCCTTCAGCACTTAGAATACATGCTCACTGACAGCCATGCCTTAAGTGATGCATATAGATGTAACCTAAAACCAAGAGGTGGATTCTGCATGAAGAAAAACAGAATATAACCAAACACTGTGCAACCCAAACAAGCAGGAAATCGAGATATGAAAGGCAGCTAAAAACAGCTACAAAAAAATGTGTAGAGCTTTAATTTAACAACTGATAAAAACAAAATGCATGAATAAAACCTACATAAATCCAGCAGTTAAGCATATTTGACCACGAGGCTTTAACAAGGACTTCTTCAGAACATGAAGTAGCTGGCTCAAGCTGTTTGAAAAACTTCACTTCCTCAGTTCTAGTTAAAAATTAAAAGGACAGATACCTAATTTAAAAAAAAAAAAACAAAAAAACAAACAAGAGCACACTGCACAACTTCAATGAAACACAAAGGAATCAAAACAGAAACACAGTTGTTTAAAATTTATAAATGTAAAAACTAATTATTCAAGTTAGAAACAGTAAATTGTTAAGAATGTGATATTACAAATATTTTAATAGCAGCTTATACAAAACCAGCTGTTGAAAACATCAGTCTAAATCCAGAAAAACCCTATGGTCAACTGAGGTACCTAAAACACCAATAATGAAATTAAACATTGAAAAAAACAGCCATCAAATATTAGCAGCCCTCGGTTTAAGGACCGGTAAAATAGAAATATGGTCATTGATTCCAGGGGGATAAGTGTCATCCAAACTAATCTGCTAGTAATATTCCCTGTATTCTAAACAAGTTTCCTACGTTCCACCCCGGGCCTAGATTCAACAATATGCAAGATGGAAAAACTGAACTTGTTAAAAGACACATAAGACAGCAAATGCTTATATACAGCATTTTTTAACTCTTAGATTGAGTACTGTATAGGTGTTTATAAATTCTTTTTCTAAGAGGGCATTCAGTTTTGCCTCGGTAGAAGGCAGGGCAGGATTCACACTTAGCCAGATAAACAACTCTGCTTGTATTACGATTTCCTTTACCGAAACAAATTTGACAAGATTTCTATTTTACCAGTCCTTCACCAGAAGAAGGGGCTTGTTAAAGGACAAATGGTGATAGCCCACGAATGTGGGCTTCAATAGTTTAGTGAGAGTGCCTATATTTATACCACTATTTCTGCTGTTAAGCTAAATGCTGAAACATCTTTAATGCAGATAGTCTTAAAAAATAATTTCATTTTATATAAGGGTCAGTTTAAGCCGCAGTGGTACAGCGGTAGCATTGTTGCCTCACAGCAAGAGGTTCTCCTATTCGATTCACAGCTGGAGCGCCTTCTGTGTGGAGTCTGCATGTCCTCCCCGCGGTCGAGTGGCCTCCAAAAGACATGCGTAAATGGGCATGCCTTCGCTGAAGGTTGGGCATTGGGCCGGCAACTCTGCACCATAAAAATCTACTGCCAATCATTAGCAGACCAAAGTTCCGCTGTGGCAACCCCTAACCAGGAAAAGCCGAAAAGATAAACAAAGATAAGGGTCAGTTTAGACAAAAAACAGGAATGGCTAAGGTGGCAGCTTTTGCCCCCTTTTTTGCTAATTTTGTTATGCCCTATTGGGAAAGGGTATATATACCTGACAGTGAATTTAAAAATTTTTGGTCCATGTACAAACATTTTCTAGATGATGTTTTTATGTTATGGATGGATACTGAGGATAACTTAAATTAATTTTTGTTATATATTAGTAACACAGTATAGTTTTTACAGTTTACACGTGTGATTAGTAAGGATGTGATAACACATTTAGATGTAGAGATTAAAAAAAGATTATATTAATAATCAATTTAGTTGTAATATGTATAGGAATGTGACATTTTCTAATTTGTTCCCTGCACTTCACCAGCTGGCACCCAAACCACCAAAAGAAAGCAGCTGTCAAAAGAACAATTGGTGTGGATTGCAAGGATGGTATCTGACTATGAAGTCTTTTTAATGAAATGTGACAATTTAGTTAACATGTTTAGAAAGAAAGGTTATCCAGGCTGGTTCCTGGACCCGATTAAAGAAGAAGTTATGGAAAAAAGGAAAAAAAAAAAGTCAAAATAGGCCGATGAATATTAAGGTGAGGAAGGGATATGAGAGAACATTTGCCACCACTTTTAAAGTATGTGACATCTGAAGTAAGAACTGGGCTTTGTTTAATGATAACATAGATGTTTTGAGAAAAATGGGTGAAAAAACATTACTGTCGTATAGAAAGAAACAGGTCATAAGGGGAGATCTAGGAAATTAGATAAATACAGAAATATTGGCATGTATAAATGTGGATGCTATCGACAATGCCCTATATAAAAATAGACAATAGTATTCATATGAGGGGGAAGCAGTTAATTTTTCACGGGGCATTTTATTTGCATGAGCAAATGGGGAGTTTATGTTGCCTAATGTCAATTGTGCCCTAGTTTTTATGTAGATAAGACTAAAAGAAGATTAAAAGAATGCATATATGAACACCTGTATGATAGCAGGTGTGAAAAGAATACTAATGCATTAGCGAGACACATAGGAGACAATAAATGGCACACTTTTTTTTTTTTTTTTTTTTTTGTATTTGAACAAATAAAGGTTGATCCTTGGGTGATTAGCAGTGATGAATTTCTTGAAAGCTGGGAGTTAAAGTGACAATTGCTTCTTGATGCCACAAACTATCCAGAGTTGAACGAAACATGTTCAGTTAATTGTATTTTAAAACTTAAGGATTATATAGTATAACAGAGCTTTTATTCTAGTTATGGATTGCTTTTTAAGCTTAGGAGATTGATATTTGTGAATCTGTAGTAAGTGTATGTGTTTTTAAAGGACATCAGTTTTTAAGGGATGTTAAATAACGATTGGTTTAGGACTGTCACATGATACATGACTGTATTTTAAATGCTGACTTTTTTTAAAATTTAGGTTTTGTTCTGAAGAAGTCCTGTAGCTAGGAATGAAAGCATTTAACAACTCATAATACTATTAAAGTGTTTTTCCTGGTTTGGAGTGTTTTGTACTCCATTGGTTTGGAGTGTTTGGTACACCATTTGCTGCAGCAAGTTATTGTGTGTTCATAGTTTTGGTCTGCTTTGCTCAGTTTTTGTGGTTAGATTCAGATAATATTTGATCTGTGTAAAGCAACATATCTACTCACACCTGCTTGTGTTAACTGGCACATGCAAACATTTACGTTCATCCATTGCGGTAGAGGTAAGGGCCAGGAAGTATAGTGAAGAAGTAGTGTTGGGAATGTGTGTGCATAACTGTGTGGCTGTATGTGTGAGTTTGTATGTCAATGTGTGTTTACCTGGTAGTTCGCAGTAGGGGGGTTATTTGAGTAGTTAGGTTAGGTTATGGAAGTGTGTGTGCAGGTGTGTGTGTGTCTGTTTTGTCTGTATGCAGAAATATGTGCATGTGTGTGTCTAGGCAGTGAAGCCAGACATCCAGGCTCCCTTTGACTAACTAGCAAATACAGCAGCTTTGATTGGGGAGGGGACTAGAAATCAGGGATACCTCATTGTACAGTATGCGTTAAAGGCACTAAAAAGATTCAGTCCCTATACCATGACGTCTGCTGTGCTGCAACTTGGAAAAAAAAGAAGAAAAGGTTTCAAAACCTGCACTATTGATAGAGAATGCAGCAGTTAGGGTAGTACCTTTTTTTTTCTTACAGAAGGAGAAGTATGGAATTCTGATCTCTGGCTTTATTCAATGACCACAGCAGTTCATAAATTATGGGAACAAGCACCTGTAACAGGCAACAGCAGAAACATCTTGTAACATCAGTGTCAGACAGTTGAGAGGGTTGGCTGTGCATTCAGTTAGGTGGAGGCTTAATGACAAAGCCAGAAGGAACATTGGAAGACACCAAGTGGAGTATTTAAAGTATTGCTTCCACATACTAAAAACATTAACAGAACAACAATTCTAGCATCACAATTCATATTCATAACACAAAGAAGAATGAAAGCTAATGTCTAGAATTATTGACTAATTGTAACAATTGTGATTTACAAGGGCAGGGGAAAAATTAAGAAAAGACAACAGGGACTTTCTCTTAACTCAGAGACTGGTAAGAGGTATGCAGCATGTTTGTGTATGTGTGAGGGGGGGAGAGTAAGTGAGTGTGAGTGTTTCTATGTCTTTGTGTTTGAATGTGTGTAAGTGTGTGAGAGATTGGATGGGAGAGGATGCCTCTGCTACTGCAATGCTTAGGCCACCAGTGTTAACTATTGCAGGGAGGTGATGATTAGCACTAGTGGTAGTTAAGGGCTATTCAGAGACATGCAAATTAAATGGTAATGAGGTCTTTCCTCATTGTGATTAATGAGTCTCTGAACTGCAAATCACCCCATCAGTTGTTGCTGCTGCCTTTATTCCGAGTACAGGGTTTCTTTCTGAATCCCCAGTTCTGCTTTTGTACAAAATGTTTTATTACCCACATTAATAGTCAGCAATTTACAGTAAATAAATGGCAAGATACATGTTCTTTTCATTTCCAATAGCTTTATTTCCATCTTTAATTCCCGTACATTTCAAATATTGAAAATGTTGTACTTTAGAAATTCACATATATTTTTAAATTTTTACTGATGTTTTATAAATGATTTTTATATTACACAGACTGTAACACTTTACATTAACTCTATGCCTTCAAACTTTGTTGTTAACACAAAGCCACACTGACCAGATAAGGGTTTACAAGCATATAATTCTGCTGGTTCATTTGTGTGACTCATTTAGAAGGAGCAAAAATTGAAAATGGCTCTGGTGCTACAGCAACAGAGTAGGGCAGACAGGTAGCAAATGGGATTGGAAATTTTTATAAAATAGTGATATCTTAGGAAGGAATGCTTTTTGAAGCAGTTTCCAAACCAAAAAGGGAAATAGACAGCAATCAGTGCCTATATTCTGAAAAAAAAGTCAATAAGCACAGTCACTGTTGAAGTGGCAGTACATTTACTGTCCAGAGGAGGTTGTCAGACCTGCTCCACCAAATGAAATGACAGCATTTAAATATGTGTGTGTTTTTGTATATATATATATATATATATATATATATATATATATATATATATATATATTTATATATTTTTTTTTTATTTTATTTACAAAGTTCCCCTAAAAATATAGCGGCAGTATCTACCTTGCTTAAGTTCTAAAGTTTTCCAGTGTTGAAAACTATGTATTTCAACTTAGTAGCATGCTTGCCTTAAGACTATTATGCTGCTACACCCAATCATTATTCAGTATGCAATTTTATTTAAATGCATGAGTATTATGTAAATCTTCTTTTAAATATGGTGCCACTTTTGTAAACCTGCGCACATCAGTAGATTACACTGAATTTACAGCTCTAACAGAATGTTATTGTTGTAAAATATCTTGTATTGTGTAATTTCTTTCAAGTATAATACTGGCAAAATACATTGAAGGTACTAATTTGAAACTGTTATGATAAAATACATGGACAACTCTACCAAAAACACTTGCCGATATCTTCTTACTTCCCTCTCTCCTGTATTGGGCCCCTATTTTCACCAACCTCCACATGTTTCTCAAGAATAGACTTCAATCATGTTATTACAAAATAGCCAAATTTGCAAGTGGTTCATCTTATCACAAACACCATTGTTACACCCTTAATAAACTTATCTGGTTACATTTTCTCCTCCCTCTTCATTTTCTACAGCTATCTATTGCAGATAAATTAATATAAAAACTCGACAACTGCCCTTCCTTAAAAACTGTCTTACAATCCTAAACCTCATCTAGGACTCTCCACTCCACAAGAAAACAGCAGCAAAAGTAGACAAACCTAACAAAAGAGCGGGTCATAGCCTCAACTCATTTACCATTGCTAAACTATGGAATTCCCTACCACAAAATATCAGTTCCTTAGATTCTAAGACTTTCAAACCTACAATAAAAATCTCTTCCCAACACCCATAACTGCCATTGCTCACAAATGAAAGACAAGCATCTTTAATACCCATCTCTCTACTATCTCTCCTGCCTACCTGTACCTCCCCTCTATTGACTCTCCATCTACCCCTTATCATTCACTATTCTTTCATTCTACTATACCTGCTTTCTCCTCAATAATTCTCTTGCTACACCACTACCAATAATCTATAGTTTATCAGTAACCTTATCCACTAAACTCAAACCATTTTCCTGTCTTCCTTACTTATACTACTATCTTAATCTACCTTACTCTCTGTCTCTCTCTCTCATAAGCTACAGCTATACCTTCCATCTCCTCTCATGCCTTATACACACATTTTAAGTCTTCAGCCTCACTTATGCTACTGTCTTTTAACTACGTTAAACTTTCCCTCTGTCATTCTACCCTTACCTAAT
>NC_056736.1:810169021-810329021 GCF_019279795.1 Protopterus annectens
AACTTTGCCCTTCTTCCCTCTCAGTAGAGCAGTACTTCTATAGTCTGGATATGCTGTTCTACTCAGCATCCCCAGTCAGATAGTACAGATGTATTGTAATAAATATACATGAACTTGTACATGCACTCTGCCGCAATAAGCATTCAAGTGCATAAAATTCCGTTAATCACTCACACACTGTCTTGATGCTTACACCCTTTGAGCACACAGGCTCACAGACATTCTTGTACACAGTCACAGACACATTCATCCTCTTTTTTTTTCTTCCTTTTTTATGTATCTGCAGTCTGAGCAGATGAAAGCAGAGAAGGTATTCTTCTTCTGACCATGTTCTCAGATTCAAATGCATAGGTACAAAGCAACTAATGGCAGGATACACTTATACCTTATGTTAGTTGCTCTATAGAGATCTTGCTTTGTACAGATGACTAAATCACTGCACTCTGCAAAACTCCTTGCAAAGCTATACACAGGATGTACAAAGCTTTGTTTTCTGTAGACTATGTCCATACATTGCCACATTTACAAGCAGTTCTGGAAAACTTTGCTGATCAGTAGAAGAGAGTTGTGATATTGAGCATAGAGGCTTCTATGTATCAGAAACCCTTTGTTCTTTAATAAAAGCTACTTACATGGCTTTGGACAGTGTGCAATCTGTCTATGAATTCCACCCAAAATCAAAGCATGTATGATAGTTTGGTTGCCTGTTACCTACTGATTCCTTTATGCCATTCCTAACTCCAACAGAATATATTTGCATCGAAAACGGTAGTCAGTATATTGTTCAAAGCATTCTGTGCCATTATTTTTGAATACTAAATTACTAGTAGCATACAGGCCAATATCTGTCATTGAGGAGCCTTGGCAGAACAGAGAAACATATGTACACAGGTAGTCATATACTTCCTCTTATCAAGGACTAACGGGCAACATGCAAATTTCAACCAAAGAATTGAAAGTCTTTCAGCATTTTTATAACACCATATCATGAATGCACAATAGCTCTTCTTTATTGTTATTATTAGTTTTATAATAATGGATTCAGACTAATAAATCAAGATCCAATATGTATAAATTTGCTTTCCTCTTGTTTGGACTCATTAGTACAGCATCACTGGAGAACACAGCAACTCTCTAAGACATTTGACTTGAGGATACATTTCTTATCCTTGACTGGACTCAGCAATGTATCACAAATAAGGAATCTAGCTCAACTCTGAAACACTAAACTTATAAAAACCCAATTATTCCTACCTGAGTCAAAAAAGCTTTCACTACAATGTTGGGATGACATAATAGTTAAGGTGTTTACCTCATAGATGCAAGGTCTAAGGTTTGATTTTTATCTTTGGTTACTGTCGGGTTATTGGCTAACAATGTAATAGTCATTGTACAATTCAGTTTCTGTTAGAATGCAGAATATGTGGAAGTCCCTTACTTAATACTGCTGGTCATCTTAATCATATCTGTTTAAACTGTCAGACATTAAAGGGTCCATTTGACATTGCAAAAATCCTGTGTTATTAATTGTTGTTACAAATGCAGACAATATTGTTGACAGTTTTATTAATATTTTCTGTAGCATTGAGAGGAATATAGGTAAAAGGGAAGTTTTGCTAAAAAATAGATTATGTGCAGTACTGGCCCTGAGATAATGATTTCTAATTTGTTTTAGAAAATTAGAAGTAATATTTTGATGGGTCCTGATAATGTGCCTGTTGTCTTGATTTAAAAAAATATAAACATTGTAATACCCATAATTTCAAATATTTTTACTAAATTACTGCAGAATAATGTAGTTCTACCATTATGGACAACATCTTTTATTGCACTGATATTAAAAAGCATAACTCCTCTGACATAAAAAGTTACAGGTCCAGCTATCTCATCTTCATAATGTTCCAATGTATCATTGACTTAGGGCAATGTGAAAACAGCTGTCCAGACATTGCAGACATTTATCAACATGGATTCATAAAGGGAAGATCAGTACTGACCAAACTGATTTTATTTTATGACCAAATGACCCTTACTATTGATGCTGTCTTTGCTAGCAGCATGTCATATTTAGACTTAACAAAAGCATTTGACTCTTTATTATAATTCATCTGCATGTGAAATACTATGTGATCAGGATTATAACCCATACATTATTAAATGGATGTCCAACTGACATCCAGACAGATGTCGGTGTATTATTTTAAATGGCCATTCTTCAACTGCTAAGGAAATTCTGAAAGGTATTCCTCAGGGTTCTTTGCTTGCATCTGCATTGTTCAGTTTGGTGCTTTCTATAATACCATTGAATAAGTCATTTTGGTAAAACAAATATGCACATGACAGTAAAATTGGTTTTGCTATACCTAACAATAATGATTTTGAGGAGTTTAATCAGATCAGTAAATGGACATTAGTTGCAGACACCAACTTTAGTAATAGTAAGTGCAAGGTGATGTACTTTGGCAAACTAGGAATAAGGCAGAATATAATTTTACAAGACTCGTATTTGGAGGAGGTTTCCAAGTGTAAAGATTTAAGTACTATAATTCCAATGTACTTATGTTTTCTACAAATTTTAGATTCTATTACTAACAAATTAATAGTTTAACTGGGTAGGCTTGTAAAGATATCTTAAGGTAGATATACACCATTATGGTTAATTTATATAAGACATTTATAAAACAATACTTGGAATATAAAAATATTTTCTGCATTTATTCAAAGAAATATTTAGCAAGAATTGGAGAGTTCAAAATTCAAAGATTTACAGTTCATCGAGCATTAGTTATTATGTTTGTTTGTGTCTTTCGGCTTTTCCCGGTTAGGGGTCGCCACAGCGGAACTCCAGTCCGCTAATGATTGGCAGTTGATTTTTATGTACCAGCTTGCCAGGCCTGACATACAACCTTCAATGAAGGTACGCCCATTCATGCATGTCTCCACGCAGAAGACGGTCTAGCTGAGAATCGAACCGGACAGGTTCTTACTATGAGGCGACAACGCTAACGCAGCACCACCACCGCAGGTCAAGCATTAGTTATTATAATAGGCTTAAAACATTGAAGTTATTTTCATCACATTACAGATTTATAGAGGCAAACTGATTCTTGCCTGCAAGGCTTTTAAGAATGATGCACTCAGAACTCTGCTGAATATGGAGTTGCAGGATATGTCCAGTTATTCAGGGTATATGTGTTTAAAGTTTAGAGTTGGCATTAAAAGAATTAAATGAAGATAACATTTCATTACTCAAACTTTGCCTGTTTTATAGAATCATTTACAAGTTTTTGTACAATCTTCACATAATGTTGATTTTTTTTAGGAGAAATTTGGATATGTGGGTTGGATCTGGGGTCTTTAATCCGCTCTTTATGGAGCTTTTGGGCCTCAAGTACTTTAAGGCCAGAACACAGTTCATGAACCTATGAACTTTTGAAGATTTATTTTTAACCAGTTAGGCGAGAGTAACATATGTATAAATAATAGAAAAGCATACAATAATAAAAAAGTAAAAGGGTTGCATAAATGGGAGAGTATGAAAAAGGGCAGCATATCTTGGACAATTACATTGAGAGACATATTTATAGTTTCTCATTATATGTTGACGTTATTATGCACTTTGAGGTGACAGAAGATAAGGGTCAGCATGAGAATCCTGGCACTTTAGTGGAGACTAGTCGAATAAGAGATGTAAGTGGAATGCCTGGTCAGGACAGAAAGCATAGAGAAAGACTGGGAAGGAGGAGGCAACAGGAAACCAGTAGTGGAAAAGGTAAGTGATAATTAGCCAGGGGATGATATGGGTTGTTTAGTTATATGAGCTCAGGTAAGTGACTCAAGACAGTGGAAGGTTAAGGGGTAAAAAGAAGCTGATGCTCCACAGCAAAAGGACAACGAGAAGAAAGACAATATGCAAAACAGATACAGACAACAGAAGCAAGATATTATTTTTTTATTTTTATTTTTTTTTTTTTTGACTGGGAAAAGTCTGACTAGGTAAAATCCATTTTCAATGAAGGCCCAAGTAGAAAAGTTCCACATTTAAGTTACATGTGATGTACATTTATAATTGCATGGTAAAAACATCTATACATGAACTTATTTACATGATTTTTAAATATTTTGAAATATTTCATACATGAACAAAGCATTTTAACAAAAAAGAGAGAAATTAAAAAAAAATGGCAAATTACTGAATAGAGAAATAACATACAATAACAGTTAATGTATTTATGATATGTTGGCTACAAGGAAAATATCGGGTGGGGTGTTTTTGAATTTACTAATAATTCACAGACACATAAGTGGAATGTAGCATAAAAAATTGACAAGAGATATGAAAGCAGACATTATGGAAATGAGCAAGAAGATAAACGAACAGTGGAGGAAGTTACTGGTGGGCTTTGTGAGAAAGAGTAAAAATAAGAGTTTAGGCAATAAGCAGTATGAGGAGGAGTAATACGGTAAAAAAGATTGAAAAGAAAAGTGGCTGTAAGAGTTGGGGAAAAGGAAAGCTAGCCAGGTGAGCAGGAGGAACAGAGCCACCCATGATATTTAAGTGAAGTTTGGAAACAGTTGGAACAGAGCCACCCATGATATTTAAGTGAAGTTTGGAAACAGTTTAAGTTTTCTATCTTTTTTAACTGTGTGGTGATTTCATTCCAGAGTTTTGACACATAATAAGAGCAGAGAGAGTTTTCAACAGTGTTGAATGCCTTACTGATACGTAGTAAAAGTTTACTGCTAGAGTGAAAGTCTCTAGTCGGTGAATAATACAGCAGAATATTTTGTAATGCTTGGCATTTGTCTGGAGAGTACAATAGATTGTGAGCAGTGATTAGCTATGTGTATGTCGACTGGTTTGGGAGTTCAAGACAGTTAATTATTTTAATGCAAGGCAGTGGTGTGTTTTATAAGGTTGGTTGGTAACAAATGTAGCTATTTTGTAGTAGCAGGAGTCTGGTTTAGTTTTATACATAGTGTTGCTATTTGTAAGACTAGGGGAAGCATATAATGGAGAAGAAATAGGTGTGTTGTTACTAAAGTAGTCCTTACTTGATCTGTCATGTAGTGGTTGGACATATAGAGGGACCCAAGTTTTTGTTGATTTTTCTTGATGGAGTGAAGTATGTGGTGATCAAATTAGAGGCTATCATCTATTGTGACACATAGTAGTTAAGTTTGGTTTATGGTTTCTATTTTTGTGTTATTACTTGAGGTAATCTGAAATATGTGTTTCTGGTTAAGGTGTTGTTTTGGAGTAATTGGCATACATTTTTTTTTTTTTTTTTGCTTTGGCATTATGCAGCAAGTTAGAATTTTTAGCCATATTTCATTGTCAGTGAAAGATGTTTGAGTGATTTTCTGTAATTTTATTATGGATGGGGAAGAGCAGGTAAGGGCTGAATCCATGTCATATTGAATGAGAGTGGCAAGTGTTGTAGCAGTATTAAGTTTATTTATGAAAATATTAAATGGAAGGGAGTGAAGTATTGACCCCTAGGGAACACCAACAGAGGTTGAAATGCTGAAAGGTTTTGTTGACATTTAGTAGCCTGCTGAGGATTGCATAAATAACTGTGAACCAGGAGAGGGAGGGGTAAGTGAGACCTAGTGTTGCAAGTTCAGAGAGGAGCTTTTGGTGGATACTGTCGAATGCTTTGGAAAGGTCAAGGAAAAGTGAAGAAACAAGGTTGCTCTCATTTCTGTACTCATTTTCTGTACTGCTGAAGTTGAGGAGGGCAGTAGTAGTATTGTGGTTGGGCCTGAAACCTTGCTTGGTGTTGGGGAGGAGGTTGTGTTTGTTTATATGTTTCATAAGCTGAGGGTGTATAAATTTCTCAAGGATTTTAGAGATGGGTGATAGGACAGCAATAGATTTGTAGTTTATTAACTCTGTTGAAGTACCTCTTTTGTAAAGGCATGTAATAATGGAATTTTTCCTGATGGTTGAGATATAATCTTTAGTTATTGACTGGTTGGTTAGAATGGAGACATGTAAGGCTAGTGCTTCTGCACCTGTTTTGAGGAACTCACTGGGAAGGTTTTCAGCAGCTGAGGCTGTTGCTTTTAATTTGGCTAATATTTTATTTTTATAGTTGACGTTGGGATGGGCTGAAAACTTTTGCTTTCAAGAACAGATGGAAGTTGGAGGGGTGAACTGAGGTGGTCATTGATTAGTGATAGAAATGACTTGATAAAATGTGTATTGAACTAAGTAGCAATGGACTCATTGTTTGAAGTAAAAGGACAGGGTGTAGTGGTATTATCAGGGTGTAATAGTTTATTTTGGGAGGACCAAAAAAGCTCGGTGTTGTTTTGGTATTTATTTAGAGATTACTGTAGTATGATTTCTTGTTAGATTTATCAAGAAACTTGGTACATTTTCTGAGATATGTAAAATGTTGGTAGGTGTGCTGTGTTTTATTTTCATACCAGTCTTCCCATGCTTTACCTCTTTGCACATGAGCTGTTTGGTCTCTTTTGTCAGCCATGGTGCTGTGATACATTTTACCCTTCTTGTCCTAACTGGCTCTAAATTATTTAATATTTTTAAATTGGTGTAATTGATGTAAGTAACTGCTTCATCAGGAGGCATTACTCTTAATACATTCCAGTTATAGTGGGACAGGGCTGTAATAAATGTGTCTTTGTCAAATTTGGTTAAATTGTGCACTTGTTTATAGATTGCTTGTGTGCACCATGTTGTTATCTGATTACACAGACTGGGAGGTAGTCACTTATAGTATCTGGAAAGCAACCAGAGGATTTATATTATAGCATGGGGGGGAGCAGTCATTGCTGTTTCCATGCAGAGATAAGCAATCACACTCATTCTTATCCCAAATTAAATTAGCCAACACTAGATAAATTATTAAAGCGGTGGGAGGGGCAGCCATGGATGTTTCTGGCAGAGATAAACATGCACAACAGCAGGAGGCACTCAGTCTATGCAGGCAATTTAGTGTAAGTAATGGTAAAGAGACCCATTTAAAATCATGTCCATTGCTAATTATGGACTTAAATGAGTTATTAGTTGTCAACATTCAAACTAATTCCTAGCAAAAATGAAATTAGATAACAAGTGTGTGTTGTGTGTATGTATGTGTGTGGGGGGATAGTCATGGATGTTTTCATGCAGAGATAAACAATCAAATTAAAAAAAGACAGTCAGTCTATTTAGGCAATTTTAGCATAAGTAATAGTAACGAGACCTATTTAAAATCATGTCCATTGCTAATTATGGACTTAAAATTCTTAGTTATTAGTTGAGGATATGCAAACTCATTCCTAATCCAAATTAAATTAGCTAACAATGCGGGGGGGGTCAGTTACGGATGATTCTGGGCAGAGCTAAACAGTCACAGTAGTAGGAAATCCTTCTATGTAGGCAATTGTAGCATAAGTAATAGTAAAGAAACCCATTTAAAATCATGTGTATTGCTAATTATGGACTTTAGTTGGGGATATGCAAATTAATTCCTAACAAAAATTAAATCAGCTAACAATAGATAAACTATTAAAGTGTGTGTTGGGGGGGGGCACAGATGTTTCCTTAGCCTGACCTGATGCAGTTGCTTTTACAAATAATTGACAAGAAGATGCAAGCCTTGTTAACAAGTAATTTAACAGGGACAGCTAGTTCAGTTATCAAATAAAGATAAAGACACACGTCAGAGTTAACTTGCATTTGCAACTTTACATGCCTTTTGCAAGTTGAAAAGTAGAATGTTGTACTTAGGGGGTTCAGTGGTAGATGTGCAATGTTTATTAAGTTTTGTAAAAAAATATCTCAAACTATAGATTGAATTCATCTTTTAGAAGTTGGAAAAGGAAAGTAGAATGTTGTACTCCAGATTCAGTAGTAGATATGCAAAGCCTTGCTGTGCTTCGTAAAAGAAGACCCCAAACTGTAGCTTGAAGTTACTGGCCATGAGGAAATGACACAAGTGACTGTGACTAAAATAAAGAAGAGACAGAATGTGGTTAAAGGGAGTACTGTAATCTCAAGTCACTAGCTGTAAGGATATTAAAAGAAGGTCAGCCAAAGGTAGCTATGCAGCATATAGTATCCAAGGAGAGCCAGAGGTAAGTGAGCAAGGAGGTATACTGAGTAACGAGATGGGTATGGAAAAGATTAAATGGGACAGAACACTGGACTGGGGTTTTGGGATAATAACCAGAAGAGCAGTGCACCACGGTGACTGAAGCAAGCAGCACAGACAGTAAGGAAGGACTGGAAGTCATGGAAATGGGGAAAGAAAGCTGCGTATGAGATGAGGGTATAGGGTAAGAAGTAAAAGAGATGAGATGCAGTCTAGAGGCAGGAAACATTACTTTTGCTTTAGGAGGCTCAGTCACCAAGGGGTAGAGTACTGGCAACTTAGTAAAGGGAAAAGAACAAAGTCATTACCTTTGGAGTGGAATGGTCACATTCTGTGGTGTATGAAGGCAACAGTGTCTTGTCAGAGGAGATATCTGAGAAGTTATAAAGTTGTACCAACAAACTGGTTCAGAGCTTCAATGATTTTCAGGTCAAGCTGGCATTCCCAGAAGTGCTACCTGTACCAGCATGCATCCCATTGAGAAAATAAAGCATCAAAGTGTATAATACATTTACCAGGTCACTATGGGGAAGGGCTTTAAAGTGGTAATGAGATCTGAGAAGACCTTGTAAAGAGACAAAGTTTGTGTCAGCAATGGGCATCATCTTATGTTGAAGAAAAATCAGTATTTAGAGCTTGGTTGAAATGAAAGCTCTCAGGACACATACTATTAAACTAAGCCAGAAAAGAAAGGGGATATCACAAAAACAGTAGAGGATGCAGGTACTCAGGCAATAGACAGAACAGAATAAAACAGATGAATAAAACAATATATAAGAATAATTTGGAGTGAGCTGGGCAGTATTTCTGTGGAATGTAAGGGTATTTTGTAGGAATGTGGTTGATCTACAAATAATGATGCAGGAAGTGGAGCACATTGTTGGTATAACAAAAAAAAAAGAAACAGAGCTGGAACATGGATTTGGCTGGATATAGGTAGATGAGGAAAGAGAGAAACGGTACAGCTAGAGAAAGAGTAGCATTCACAATAATGCAGGATGTCAGACTTTGTATCCGAAAGGAGAAGGAGGAACATCCTCTCAAGAAATGTACAAGGGAAAATTCAGTGTCAGAAAAAAAATTATAAATGTGCTAATTAAAGTAGAAGATGGTGAGAGTACTGCAGATTGAAACAAGGTTCCTGACTCCTCAAACCTCTCAGATACATAAAAAGAGAAGGATGATTAGAGGAGAGAATAAAGGAGTGGAGTGGATGAATAGGGAAGCACTCATGGAGACTGGAACTTTCCAGAAGCAATCTTAACCAGAAATGAAAGAATTCTAGGTCTGGCTGTACATAACCCAGAGAAAAAGCGTCATTAGTCAGTAGTGATCAGACTACTGTGTGGATTATAGTAAGAGCAGGACAAGAAGGCAAAGCTAAAAAAGTCTGTGTGGATTGTTTGGGAAGTGGAAGAGAGGAGCTAAGATGAGTTAGGGGACTAGAGCAAAGTGAATGTGTCAACAAACCATGGAAGAGGGTCAGGGATGGAGTTTTGGTAAGGGTTTGCAGAAGACAGTAAAAGACAATAAGACTAAGCACTAAATGTTAAGCATTAAAAGAGGAGAAGATCAACATGTCTACATAGTATTAACAGGCCTTTTAAAGACAAGATATGGAGCATGGAAGAGATTTAAAGAAGGCAGGGAGGGAGAGAAAGGTGAGGAAAGACAATACAAGGAGGTTAGCACGATCCTGTACATCTGGCAAAGAAAGCAAAGGATTAATTTGAAACATATTTGGCAGAAGGAATTATTAAGAAGAGCCATATATGTCTGGTGTATAGCAGAAGGGAGGAAAGGAGGGGTAATTATCAACAAAGATGGTAATGGAATCATGGAAGACTACAGAAAATAGAGATGATGAATTAATGTTCTATTTTGTCTTTTCACGGGAAGCAGAGGGAGGGCAGCATGCTAGATGGGGGGTAGTGGAGTGATGAATAGGCACCAGTACTGGAAGAGAAGAGAAGAGAAGAGAAGGGAGGAGAAGAGAAGGGAGGAGAAGAGAAGAGAAGAGAAGAGAAGAGAAGAGAGGAGAAGAGAAGAGAAGAGAAGAGAAGAGAAGAGAAGAGAAGAGAAGAGAAGGGAGGAGAAGAGAAGAGAAGGGAGGAGAAGAGAAGAGAAGAGAAGAGAAGGGAGGAGAAGAGAAGGGAGGAGAAGAGAAGAGAAGGGAGGAGAAGAGAAGAGAAGAGAAGAGTAGAGAAGGGAGGAGAAGAGAAGGGAGGAGAAGAGAAGACAAGGGAGGAGAAGAGAAAGAAGAGAAGGAGGAGAAGAGAAGAGAAGGGAGGAGAAGAGAAGAGAAGAGAAGAGAAGGGAGGAGAAGAGAAGAGAAGAGTAGGGAGGAGAAGAGAAGGGAGGAGAAGAGAAGAGAAGAGAAGGGAGGAGAAGAGAAGAGAAGGGAGGAGAAGAGAAGAGAAGCGAGGAGCAGAGAAGGGAGGAGAAGAGAAGAGAAGGGAGGAGAAGAGCAGAGAAGGGAGGAGAAGAGAAGAGAAGAGAAGAGAAGGGAGGAGAAGAGAAGAGAAGAGAAGAGAAGGGAGGAGAAGAGAAGAGAAGGGAGGAGAAGAGAAGGGAGGAGAAGAGAAGAGAAGGGAGGAGACGAGAAGAGAAGAGAAGAGAAGAGAAAAGAAGGGAGGAGAAGAGAAGGGAGGAGAAGAGAAGAGAAGAGAAGAGAAGGGAGGAGAAGGGAGGAGAATAGAAGAGAAGGGAGGAGAAGAGAAGAGAAGAGAAGAGAAGAGAAGAGAAGAGAAGGGAGGAGAAGAAGTTAAAGCTGATCTGCTTGTTCTTAAGCACTCTAAATCATGTGCTGCCTTGTACACTGCTATCAGGCCAGTGTGGGCAGACAGATCCTCTGACAATGATCTTCAACACTTCTCTGTACAGTGTAGTAATGCCAGAAGGCATGAAGAGAGGAAACGTATATTTGTACAAGAAATGAGTGGGAATCTCTACTGAAGTGCACACCAATTAGCCTAATGGCAATGGCAGAGAAAATCAGAAAATTTCACAGAAGTCTTTAAGACAACATGGGTTAATGGCCAGAATCAGCAGTTAGTCACCCCTTATTCAGTTTTATGACTGGATTATAAGAAAAAAAGGCAATTGAGCATTGAAGACATGGTGTATCTGGTCTAACTGTAATTTAGCATGACCTTTCACTTAGTTTTTCAAAGTGTCTGCAAGGAAAACTGGGGGAGCTGCAGAAATGACCAAGACTGAGGAAGCTTTATTGTTGCATGGCAGAAGGAATGATACAGATTCCTGTGATCGGCACATTGCCAGGATTAAGGAAAATGACTATGGTGGTAACATATGAGTCAGTCTTGGAATGTGTTCTAGAGAAAAAAAAGAGGATTAATCTCGTCACTGATAGCATAGACTTAAGTGTAGGCTTGAGGATGCAGGAGTGCATGGTTATGGAGTTTGAAGAAGGTAATAGACAGCGCTGGTGTTACCATTTTGGGGGCCCCTAGCAGATGTTAAGTTGGGGGTCCCCTGAGTACTTCAGGTCTATGTATCACCTTGTCACTGTCACCCTTCCTAAGCAACATTTTAGTTCATACTGCAAAGTTTTAGGAGTAGTGCACACAGACTGAGCTGTACCTACAGTACTCTTACATTACAACAGGCCTGCGCAACACTTTATGTTGGAACATGTCACAAAGGGAAATTTATGGTTGCTGGCATATAGTTGTAACAATGATAGATTGCAGCAACTTTATGTACAAGTCTTGACTTAGACGAAATGGCATCCTAGACCTACTGTTTCAGCACCCCCCTACCCCTATACACACACACACACCCTCCAGTATTCTCCTGTTTTTCCTTCATC
This sequence comes from Protopterus annectens, assembly GCF_019279795.1. Taxonomy (NCBI): domain Eukaryota; kingdom Metazoa; phylum Chordata; order Ceratodontiformes; family Protopteridae; genus Protopterus; species Protopterus annectens. The sequence goes on from NC_056736.1 coordinate 810,180,959, forward strand.
TTGGGCTCTCCATACTATGCCCACTACTTTTTTCTTCCTTTTCTCTCATTTTGCCTTACTCTTCAGCTTTTTCAAGAAGCCATAACTCCCTATATGCTCTGAAGTGTGTTTTAAATATGTTTTTTCTTTTTACACAATCTTTTCAACAAATGATGACTTAAACAAAAATTATGATTGAGGAAAAAATTGTGCCGCTGTTGAGCTTTAGTTTTCCTTGCATCCTTTCAACACATCTTTCCTGACTAAGACAGTACAGTAATAACCATTTAGGAAATAACTCAAATAAGCCAGGGCCCAAGAAGCCATGGGGTTTATAGATGTTCTGGGATATATTTAGAGCATTTTCCCAGCCTCAAATGGGTTTTAAATATAGTGTCCCAAGGATACAGATTTCACTTCCAGACCTTACCAACACCAAGCGGGTGGCCAGCTCTACCCCCAAATCAGTGGGCATTGGTCCAAAATCAAGTACTTTCTCTCTTAAGCATGGGGGCTAAATAAAAAATAAACACGAGTAAGAAAATAATTTCAGTCTTCTTTTTTTCCTTCAAGAAAGACATACGTTGTACCCAAGACTTAAAATTCAAAGATGACAAAATTGTAGCAACAGTAAACTAACAAGCTAGTTGTTATCTGGATACACAAGTCCTATCTGGAAACTGCCTGCCTCCTTAACCCCCCCCCCCCAAAAAAAAGACTGCCTAAGCATTGCTCTGGTGTTAGGCTGGGGTGAAAGTAGAGGTTCAAACTGCCACAGTCATGCATTTCAAGTGACTGCAGACATACATATACATAGCATGCCTCTTCACTCCTCAACCCAAACTGTCAAACCTGTAATGCATTCCTGAAGTGTGACTGTGAAAAAAGTGAAACAATGACTGCAGTAATGTATTCTACTGTGATGTTCCTAGACAGTACCATGCCCCTACACAAGCCACAGTAACCTTCTTTGTACACCTCTGAGGTCTGTGAGAAAAGTAAAAGAAAATAATGACCACACTGTCCTGAGCCCAAATACAAGCTATAATGACCTCATGTGCACACCTCTAAGTTTGACTGTGATGAAAATTAAAGTAGTAATAGCCACACAACCCCCCCCCCCCCCACACACACACACACACACACCCAAGTATAAGCTGTAGCAATACTAGTTTTGTACCACTGCTACTAGCATACTGGATCAGTGACTGCTGTTTAGAAGTTAAACAGCAGGTGTAAGTCACTTTTATTTACCTCAATGAGGAGTAATGCAATCCTGTCACTATCCCTGATTTCACAGACCTTCCCTGATTTTGCTCATAATTTTACTCTGTCCTTCATAAAGTTTGATTTGTTTGTGAATCATTCAGGACTATGGATAGTTAATAAATCCAAACATCAGAGTTTTATACTTATTGAGCAAAAAAAAATCCATGTTGATGCAAAATGTGTTATTCTATTAACTTTTTAATTGAATTAGAGTAATATTTAAAACACGTTCCTCGTTTTGAGCCTTTATTCTGGTATTACTGGTGTTGCGCTGAACTCTTCAGCAAAGCAGTTGGGAGTTATAGTATCTGCTCTTCTGCCAGTATTTATAAAACTCCCTGTATGAGAAAACCATCCCTGAAGATCTGAAGCATGAGCTGTTCTTAAACTCCAAGGTATGCATTCAGATTAGTCACACTGGGATAATGATATCTCTAGTGCTTACCTTGCCTATGGTCATTACCAGCTTTATTCTAACAGAGTCATGTCACAGCCCTGTTTAGGTTAAACAGCCTAATCAGGAAATTAATACATTTTTTACTCCTCACTTTTCCCCTATCAGCCGTAGCTTTTGTGGGGCCCCCATGCAGTCAAGAATGAATGGGGGGCCCTAGCTGCCATGGGTATTGCAGGTACCTAAAGCTGGATATGTTGTTAATTTTAGTGGAGAGAATATCCACCAGCAGGGTTTAACTAAGCCAGGGGCACTATGTCAGTGGTAAAATATTTAATGGAATTGTGAAAGCTGTTACTTGATAAAACACTGTTACTATAACCAGCGATATATTTGAATTTTAAAGGAGATATAAATAAGAGTATTACCTAACTGGTTTATTAAAAATGCAAGATTCATGTACTAGCTTTTGTTGTTTTGACAGATGTTATAAAATATCAAGATAAAATTACTTGCAGCGGTTGGGGGCCCCCCAGGAATAGGGCCCCCAGCGACCACAGGGTTCGCTGGTGCCTAAAGCTGGTTATGGTAATAGAAAGACTAGCCAGTGGACAGAAAAGTGGACATTGAGTTTCTAGCAGAAAAATGCATTGTATACCACAAAGCACAACATCAGCTTTGGTCTGAAGCTGCACCTGTGGAGACCTGAATGATTAGCAGATAAAGGAATCTGATATATTGGCTATGCTTGGACTGGACCATAAAAAGTGCAGAAGTAGAGCAGTGAGAGCAGCAAATATTATACAAAGGTGTGTCTACACAAAATATAGACTCCTAAAGCTAAGAAGTATTGTGTAAGCACCACAGTATCCATATCTGTTCAGATCATGAATATCATACGCAGTTCTAGAGGCCATAGATGGTGGAAGGAGTACAGATGAAAGCTTCAGGAAAGGTGCATGAAGTGAATGACCATGATAGCAGATCTCGACCACATTCTACTAGGTACTAGAGCAGAGAGTATGAATTTGATGGAGGTGCATAAGATCGCATCAGGGACATGCAAGGGTGTCATCCTAAATAGAAAGGATAGAGAACAGGGGGCACAGAAAACAATCTTCAGGGCCAAATAAGTCTGTGTACCACAGAAAAGACATTATCATGATAATGGCTATTGACAATTGAGATAGATTTTTGAGAGTGGTGGTGGATAGTGAATCCACAGAGGAACTCAGGAGGATATGGGTTAGGCAGAGAAAGCTAAGAACAAAGGTGCTGATGCAGGTCATGTAGAATATACCTAGAATCAGAGTAGATAGGCTTATTTTTCTCCTTTAAAAACATTCACAGATTATTTTAACACCTGCATTTACTGCAGTGGATGAATATTCCCCGAATACCTATCCATACATTTCAAATCAATATTAACAGTCGATTAATTTCTCGTCTCATTGTAACTTATTCTATATTGATATCTTAAAAAAAAAAAAACTCACTTTTAGCTATTTTCTTGCATAGCTGTCCTATAATCTCATTAATGTCCTTACTAGTTAGTCTGCTAGTTGCAATGTACAACCAAGTTAGAAATCTAAAACTACAGTAATCACACCTGCATATGATTTGCACCTTATTAAGTTTTACAAATGTTTTGGATTTCTAAAATAATGATGAGAATGCATCCTATTACAAAGCCAGGGTATGATTAGAGATCATTAAATTAGTCTGGCTTTGATGTTAGCCAAGTGTGTTCTTCTCAGCCACCTCCAGTATCACTAGAATTACCTCCTTCTGCAGCTCATACAGGGTCGTATGTATTGGTTGCATATTTAGGCATGATCATAAAGTCTTCTTAACAGTCCTCCTCCTATTACTAATAGAACTCCCTGGTATACATAGTGAGAGAATTATAATCTTGTTACAAAAACACAAAACACTTTTGTTGGTGATTCTCAGCAAAGGACTCTGATATAACAGGCATGTATCTTCTATCTAGCACATTCATATGTATGGAAAGAATAGTGTCCTTTTCATACAGATGTCATGTTTTATTTTATAGCTATTTTTCTACATAGCTGTCCCTTATTTGATATGATCACTCTCAGTAGCAGCTCTACAATTATTTAACACAGGATCCCTTTGCCTTGTCCACCGAATAATAATCCGGTAGGCTGATTCTGAACATGTACTCTTCCTACTTCAATCTATGACCATTATTAATTCCATGTCTGCTCACCTTTCTGACTATTTTTTCTCCCCAGTCATTTAAAGAAATTATAGTTTCACATTCTAATACTGCATGTGAAGCAACTATCACTATGTCGCTGCTCATTTCCAGAAGTGTTTACTTAACTGAAAATGTGTATGGTAGTTACAGTGATAGAACCACAGCATGCTGTCTCATGTACTTGCACACTATACATTTCTGAGCTGTTTTCCATATGACTTTTACTGTATTTCACACAGGGAAATGCTTTGCTGCCACTGCCTTAATCAAGAGGAGACGCTGTAGAAAACATCATTAATCATATTACTTGTTATTCTTCAAAGTTTAGCTTAAATTTCTGTGGGCTGTCTAAGAGACCAGGAAGTTACATTTCAAAGAAGGCAATCATTATAGCAGCTCCAGTTCACATATTTCAAGAAAGTGTATCATCCTTGACCAGTTTTGAATGATTCTACCTTAATACAGGAAATATATATTCAAACTGTTTCTTAGTGCAATGTTCATTTCTAACCATTGCTTCAAAATGATATTGTCACTGTGATATTTCCCTGGCTTCATATGATATGCACTTCCACAAAAGTAATTTAGCTATTCTCATAGTCTGCTGACATGTTATGGCAGGCCACTGTTCTGATATAACCTACTAATTCTGCAGACCTGTAACATCACCTAGACTAGAATAAAATGACACTAGCAGTCATCCATAATAATTTCCTGTGAGTTGCTTCTGCTATAACTTCTGCATAATGTTATGGTTGATATGCTAATTATAGGCTGCTGGATTTTAATTTGCCAAGATTCATTCCAAAAATTGCACAGGATGTTTATCTTCAACCTCTGCTCTTCCAATAAAGTGCACTTTGTATAGATGCAGAGATCTGGAATTTTTGTTTCACAAGTAAGAATCAGTTACAGCATTTTAACTCACTGATTACATTCAGCAATTGTGTCTCTATGTTGTGGATAGACTAGAATCTTTATCATAATAATGTAAAAGAAAGTCTGCATTCTGTCATATTCTTCCAAAGTCAAAGCATCATAATCAAATGAATTAAAGTCTACTCCACCTAATTTAATATTTCTCAGCTCCAAATATATATTTTGATCTTAAGAGACAGATGCTCATACTTTATAAATGCTAATGATTTGTATTAGATGTATTTGCTAAATTAACTGGCAGATTTTAACAGTTCTTCTACACTAAATATATATACCATACCCCATGCCTCAAAGCCTCAAGTTTTGTTGACAAATTCTTCCAAATGTTTTGGTATGCTAGTCAATGTAAAATAGTGCCACTATAAATGAAACTAGTGTGTGTGTAGTTCACTTATGTCAAATTATTTTTTTCTCCTGTTAGATTAGCTAAAGTTATGGGAAAAGATGTTAACACTCATTTCACTGAAGTTTTCTTACCTGTACTTCTCACTGGATATTCAATATATTACTGAAACAAGTAGAGTGCCCCTGGCATGTTTTTGTTCATTCATTAAAGGCTGACCTTGAATTAAGCAGGCATCATTTCACGAACATCTTCTGCAAACATAATAGCAAAATCAGAACAATCATTACACACAGCTAGCTGCTGAAGTCTTCACATTACATGTATAGTGCAGTACATATCAATGTATTTCAGAGGCATGTGAAGCTTGCAGAGGTTGGTGGTCTACATATTTTTAGATTAGAACCATTGTTTTCATTCATTTCCTATATCTTTTTCACTTGGACGTTATCACAAATTCTAAATTAATAACATGACAAAAAGAGCCGAATAGTGAAAAATGACAAAATGTTGGCACATTTTTTTGACACTTAATTTTAATGCATTAAAATATTTAATTAAGCAATAACCTACAACTGGGTGTGAGAAATGCTAGATTTACCCACATTTGGTGTAGTTTGATTCAGAATACTTACCTTTCTTAAATAATGCATTTGTATAATGGCGCTACAGTGGTCCCCTGCTTTGTTTAGTGTTTTTCCACATTTTTTGATATACTACACATGTATATGGAACTTTCTATCCCATGCTTGAACAGTACATAAGTGCTGTGCAAGATAAGCATTGTAGAGAAGATAATCTCAGTTGCTGTTTTTTTTTTCTTTTCTTTCAGTATTAATGTAAGAAACATGAACAAAGACCAACATGCGGGGACAAAGGTCCAAAAATAGGGACAGATTTTATTGATATCACAAGCTTAGAAAGTCAGTGGCAGTAGATCTTTTGTACTATCCTGCATTTTCTGAAGGAAATCTCAAGTATGTGTCATTATTTATTAACTTAATTCCCCAGTGGCTCATAGGATCATAGGAGATTAAGCCTAGCCATTGCATCCCAATGTAATACCATAGAAATGCTAGCCAATACCCAAGACTGCATTTAGTGATGACTGCCCATGTCCAAGAGGGTTGTGGGCTCTATCCTCAGTAATAATTTATGGTGCCCCAGCCACTCAACTGGGTTCCACTTGAACAGTGTCACAGAGGTGATCTGTTTCACATGAATCGGTAGCCTGTTCCAAAGATGCGGCAGTTGCTGTGAGATAAATCTGTCTCTCCAGCATATCCTATTTAAGTTGCAGGCCATATTTAGGTCCCTGAAACAGGTATCCTTAGTCTTGTTTGATTTAAGCATATGCAGCAAGTTCATTAGGTTTCGCTCTTGGATTGCCCTGTAGGCCACACATAAGTCTCCCCTAAGAAGTCTATATGATACAGAGTATAGTCACAGGGACTTTAGTCAGTATGTGTAAGGCACATGCTGGAGCCCCTTGATCTTCTTTGTTAGAAGTCTCTGAGGTTTCTCTAATTGCTGCAGGTGCTTAATATGGTACATGCCAAACAGGGTATTATACTCAATTATAGGCTGGATACGCGTCGAGTATAGAGGGTTATAACTTCTTTTGCACAGGAGGTGATGCCTTTGCTAATCAAGTGTACTATGTAGAAAGCTTTCCTTACTACAGTAGACACATAGTGGTCAAAGTTAAGGACGCAGTCAACTTGTGATCCCAGGTCCCTTACCACTTCATGGGTACCTAGGGTATTGTTGTTGAGTTGATAGTGTGATGGGACATTGTTTGTGCCAAAGGGAATGGTGAGGCATTTCTTTGCATTCAGTTTGAGACCATGAATAATACACCAGTCGTTGGTCTGTGTGAGGCCCTCCTGGAGTATACTGACATAATTTGGGGATTCAATGATTGCACCTAGTTTGCAGTCGTCTACAAACCTGGTCAGCCATATCCCCTTAGTTTTGACCTGAACTTCTGAGAAGTATATACCAAACAGTAGGGGACCCAGCACTGACCCCTATGACACCCACTGATAACAAGTCTGCTGGTTGATGTGGAGTCATCCACTCTGATAGGTTTATGAATACTTAAAAATTGTCCATAGAGACTACAACTCTACATTTTCAGATAAATTCATTTTCAGTAAATTGACCTTTATTATCTCTGCTGCCATCCATTATCAGAAATAACAAGAAGAGCTATCCTGTTTAGTGGACTCTAGCTATGGACTCAGCACTTCAGCTGATCAAGCATTAAAATCACATCACTTGATTTTGCCCTACCCAGTTAAAAAAAAATCTGCCCTGTTTTGACTTGGTATCATTTTGTTCTATACTAAACTAGAATTTTTGTTTCCCCAAGTCTGACACTGACTATCATTAATGAAATTTAAATTAGTAGATGAGTGTACATTTTAAACCATTTTCTCTTTTTAGTCATACTTGTTTGTGTATTTGTATAGGAAATATGTGATAAGTTAACTGAAAGCAGAAGGAAGCTATTTCCCTTTACTGAACACACTGATTCTTCCATTGTGACAACAATAGCCATGCAACCAATGCAATATATTTACACTTCATGACTTTTGCTGATTATCATTTCTTTTTTTTCCTCAAGGTAACAAAAATACACTTTTCTTCTAATCCGTTCTGTTTGCCTTCAATAGCTGTAGCATTTCTTGATAAGCTTGTGTTATTTCCATTAACCATTTTCCAATATATGAATATAAGTCTTAAAACAAAATATTTAGCAGAAATAGCAATTCATTCAGGACAAGAACAGTTTAATCATTCTGTATATTAACAGTATCACCGCAAAGTCTGTCTAAAAGCATTCTCTGAGATTCAGAAAGCCATTCCATGAGTGGAAAGTCTTTATCATTGCTTTTTTTCCACTCACAATTAAGTCGTACAGATTCATAGACTGCTGTATTGCTGAGGATTCCTGCTACCTGGATCCCCAATAAGACAGTCCCACTGGCAGAGCCACATGCTAATGTGACCATTCGATGGGGCAGCTAATGTTAATTAGCAGTGTGCTCTCTCCAGAATGCACCAGCCGAATGCATAAACTTCCACTATTGAAGGAAAAAGTGATGGCAGTCAAAATACATCAGTCACATATTCACTCTAACAGAAGCACCTGTGAAACAAGTTTAGTGTTCATGTGGGAGTGAGGGTAGTTATATTTATGTGCATGAAAATGTATGTACTTGTCTGAATGGGCATACATGAAACTAAATGAATATGTGTGTGTGTGTGTGTGTGTGTGTGTGTGTGTGTGTGTGCGTTTATGGATTGATAGGGAAAACTTTACCACTATCAGGTCTAACATCACTACTTTTAACTTTAGCATGATTCAGCGATATGTTAATGAGCCGATACTTGGATCTTTCTCATTACCTTTCTACATTCTGTATATTGCTTACTTATGGTAGGTAATTTATGTAAGCTGTGAGATCTTTTATCTGGTTGTTATTTTGTTTACATTTCAGAAGAGCTACATTTAGGCAGGAACCAAACCTTTTTTATTCATGTGAAATTAATTTAATATAATTTAAGAAGTATTAGATTAAGGCTGGGAACATATCTTATTTTTCTTTTCTTACCACCTGTGATTTGCTAAAGGAAATACAATGCTCACTGGCTGGCTGCTTAAAAATATTTTGTGCATGCAAGTAGGAGTTTAAAATCACAACCACAACAAGGTATCAAAGTACCACAAAACAAGCAACCAAGAATATAAAAAAAATGACAGTACCTTAAATTGTAATCAACCTTATTCTTCAGTTCTCCAGCATGATGAACAGTCAACCTTCACCTCATGATTTAATTTCCCTTAAGTATTCCCCCCAGGAGATCAGAAAGAATTGTGAATTGCCCCTAGAGGGAGAATGGCAAAAGGAATTCCCTCAACTTTTTTCTAAACCAGAGCAGGGACAAATGCAATCAAAATTATCCAACGAAAAAGGAGTGGGGTGAGGAAAGCTCAGACATTTTAGTCACCCATCAAGAGATTGTTTCTTCTTACCATGATTTTAATATTTTAGTTATAGCCACCCGGACATCAATTATTTTAAACTTTTTGAGAAGGAATTTACTTTCATACCTGCACCACATTTGAATTTAGTGACTGTTTAACTGAATTGAAACTATATATAATTTATATATCTAGCCCAGATAACCTCCAGAATAGATGATTTTAATGTTGAAAGAAAAAAATAGAAAAATGTTTCTTTCTAGAGGTTATCCTGAAAGAATGGTAGTTGAGATGCATAATAATGCTATTAGAGGTTGGGGACACTATAAAAACCTTTGCTAGGAGTGGGATTAAGTGAATCCTCTGGAAATGACAACTGTTTTAACAAATGTAGAATTTATGACAAGGTATTAGTAGTGGAATTTAAATCTAATGCTTTAGGTATAAAATCATTGTTAATGAAAACTGGACTGGTTTTAAGACAAATGAATGGGTATCAGAAAGGGCAGGATCCAAACCTAACTCTGTCTACAAAACAGGGAGGAACTTCAAAAATATACTAGAAAATTCAGGACATAACCAAATTAATTGTATGGGTACAAACATATGTGGAGCATGATCTCAGTGTAGTTTTATTTTAACTTTGTTTTGGACAATATTTGTCAAAGTAAACTTTCCCTTTCTTCAGGGAATTGTAATACTATAGGTGTTGTTTATATTGGTAAGTATAACGGGTATTCTGGGTTTTACATAGATAAAACTGAAAGAGCTATTAAAAAGAAAATTTATGAGCATTTTTATGAAATTAGCAAGTGCAATACCAACAATGCCTTATATACACATTTGTTGACATTTAAAAATTATACCAGTTTCATGTTTGGGATCCTGGAGACTGGGAAAACAAACTCAGATACAGGAAGTTAATTTAGCAGTTGAGGCTTCATGCTTCCACAAACCCATGTTTGAACAAATTTATTTCTTTAGTCCCAATATTGAAAATTAGGGTTGTTAAGTTATAATATCAGGTTTAGCTCACTTGGAGATTTTTTCAGGGATCTTATTTATTTATTTATTCATATATAAAACTTTAAATATTATCTTAATGGATTAGGTATATTGAATTTTTTTAGGGTATTTTTGGAATACAAACATTGCACAATGGTATCTGTGACTGATTTACTGAGTTTTTTTAGAAATATTTTTGGGGATTTTTTCACTGATTGTACAATGGATGATTTACTATACAGGGTTGTGGATAATACAGTTTTAATGAGCTTTTAAAAGGCATGGACCATTTTATGTTGTTAATATTGTTTATTTATTATACTCCTCTGTGTGGTAACTTTACGATTATGTATAGTGCTGAGTGAGTACTTAAAAAGGGAGAGGCAGGGCTAATTTTTATTATGTTCTGATGAAGTCCCATATTTATTCATCTCCAACAGATAAAAGCACTTAATTTTTCAAAAAACATTTTCATTTTGTCTTTTGGAGTATGACTGTCCACTTTATGTGCCCACTGTATCATTTTTTATGTTCTTAGGAGATTAAAATACCCACATTGGTATGGCTGTTATTTAAAGATAAGGATCAGCTTATTTAAAGCCATGAATTACTGGGGTATACAATGTCCTGAAAAAATATATATTTGTAGTCTGTACTGTCCCAGATACTTGTATGTCCATCAAACAATTCACTTCTACTTCTCTTGAAAAAACACTTTTATTTTTATTGCATAAAATCTAAGCAGAATGGCAAGAATTTGCTGTAGTAGGGAAATATGACCTTCATATAGCAGACAGCTGGGAAATCTTAAACAAAAGCACATTTCTGGCTGTATTTCTGTAAATCATTTTAAAAAAGCATAAATAAATAAATAAATACATAAATAAGCAGAAAATACAATTTAAAAGCAAAAAATTAGCTTAATAAACCTTAATATAAGTAGACATGTGTAAGTTCATAAGCATGCCTTTAGTTTTGAATGTATTTGTTTTATGCAACAATGACTATGAAACTAAGAATTTCTGTTCGACATTTCTGAAAGGACAGACTTGCTTCACCTACTTTCACTTGGTGGTCTGAGAGAACATGCTTCTCATCCACAGTTATCAATGGTGAAGATACAGAGAACCACTTGTCTAAACTTGGTAGCTCAAAACACATTGATATTATTGTTCCAGATTCTATGTGAATAGACAGTTTGACCACAATGAGCACCAAAAGAAGTCCATGCATGGACAGGAACCTCTCCACATTTCTTACATTTATTATGCTGCTCTGATAAAGAGGGTTCACAGATTGGTGGCACAAAAAAATTCAAATTAAGGAAGTTGTTAGGAACTTCCTCAAAGGAGACTACAGGAATCTAAAAGGCTTTTAGGATCCCACTCTCATTTAGGTAGAATAAGCAGAATTCTGTGACGAGACAGAAATGTGACTGTATGGTATCATGTTAATTTATAGGGACAGGATCAATCTGTATCCCTAGAGTTTTGGATTTGGATGTAAAAGGCATGGAACCTGGCATAATTCTCTATTTAGGAGAAGCAAACATTAGGCTGAGAGGATTACAGTAACTGTACTGAAAGGTTACTAGACATGAGAAACAACCTCACTCAAATAATATCCACACTATGATTTCATTGGAGACTAAGTTGTCAATGCTATCTGTGAGGCTAGAATTATCTGAACCTTAGCTGTAAATGCTATCTGATAGGCTAGAATGACTTGAATTACAAGACTCATTATTTCACCTTACGTTCAACAACAGGAAAAGAAAAAAAATTGAGTTTAATCTTTAACTTACTACTTAGGGAAAAGGAACCTAAATGATAAATTTCTATGATCCACTACAATAATTTAACTAGGTAAGGAGGAGAGATAGGCAAGCAGCAGGTAAAATATAAAAATGGCCTTTTTACTCACACTGTCAGATAGTTACCCATGTACACAGAAGAACAGTATACAGATGCAGTAGTAAAATACTTTAAAAACATAACCGACAGCAATGTGCACAAGAAGAAAAAAAAACATGGGCAAGAGAAGTGTAAAATCCAAGGTAATCAATACTGACCTCAAATATCTAGACTTAGAACTTCATGACTGTTGCTATGAAGAAAGAAGAATATTTTCATAATGAGGTAACAATAGAAATGTATATTAAGAACAATGATAAGGAAGTAGACATAGCAGAATATATACAACTAAGGAGGGATTGGGAGAATAAAACAAAATTAATAATAGTAACTGGAGAGGGTATAGTCCTATTGAAAAGGAAGGAATCTAAGCAACAGAATGAACAAGTAAACAAGATGGAAAGGAAGCATTATGGTTCACAATGGAAGATGGAAGTAACAGAACAAACTTCTCATTTTGTATATATAAAATGCTTTCTGACACTAAGGTAAAGGCTTTTAAAAATCAAAGAAGATACTCTGGAATGTAAGGGCATAAAGATTTACTGAGTGCAAGCAATAAAATTACAGACATTAAATGAACGGTGCTAGGAAATGGCACATCTTAGAACATAAATACTATACATAGCATGAAAATGGTAGATTTCAATTAGCTAGTCCTAGAACCCATACTGTAGCTGAGAATTTAAAACTATGGACTTGTGTTCTCATGCTACATTGACAGAGCACACAGCTCTGGAAGTGGGGAGTCATTGAGGGGTGGAAAAATTGTCACCATGATGCACTGTGAATGTAATCAAAAAATATTCCAAACAAAAATGGTGGTTTTGGACATCTGCACCATTCCAAAGACATGCATCTGGAGCATTTCTCCCCGGGCCTCCGCTGAAAACAGGCTCTGTGGAACCTAGTCGGACTTTCCCGGTCAACAAATGATAAATAAAAAAAATAAAAATAAAAGATAGCAGAATGTAACAAAATGGGACAGTGTCTCAGGAAAAGTTCTAATAGGCATAAATGACGAATTTGACTGTGTGCAGCAGGCATTTGCAAACAATGCTATGACAAAAGAAATGACCTGTTATATAAAGCAAGTAAAATAAACATAGTTTTTAAAGGATGGGTTTGTCAACAAACCACACGGAAAATGTATAACATTTAGACATTATAAGAAAAGATACATGGAGAGAACAATAAGCAAAAATATTAAATAATTTATAAATTTATTTATGTTTTGTTATCAAGGCTACCTTATCTAAGCTGGTTGGAACCCATTTTCTTTAGAGACACTGGGTAAAGCACGTTAAGGAAATAAACATGGTACTTAAGAATGTGATAGTATTTCTGCACCAGTTTCCATTTTCTCAGTATGATATACAGAACACAAGACACAGAAGTTAATATACAAACATTGTTATGATCTCAGAATGGACAATGCTAGAAGTTTATTCGAGCTCTAACTACTTCAGTGCTGGAGCAAGAAAGGACCTAGATCATAGGTAGTCTAAAACAGTGGTGTAAAGACATGTAGCATTTAAAATAAAATGTTAGTGTTAGATTAGGAACACAACATTACAAACACTAGATAACTATGTTACATATGCAAGCAGGTAAGACTTAAAAATAGTGAATTACATAGGCATGATAAATTGCAGTTGTCACAATGAATTATAATGGAATAAGAACATTTGAAATAATCAGAATAATTAAACCACGGTTAGTACTTTGGGAAGCAAGCAGTGTAACTCTTCAGTTTTGAGAAAATTAATAGCTTGAAAGGGTAGGACTTATATAAAACTTTGGTAACATATGCACTTACTAATGGAAGTATAATAAAAATGTATGTTTCTTACATTCTTATAGATATAATTTCTAACAGCCAATGCATGGGGCAAATTGTCCCATTTACTATCAAATTAGTTAAACATTTGGTTGCAGTTGCATTGCTATACTGGTGTCTGATGAGGAAAGGTTTTGTTTGCAGGTTACCAGCAGTGATACCATTGAAATCTAACATACACTAGAAAATCTGTCAGGAAAGCAAAGGCACAAACTGAAAAAAAAACATAAACATATATTCTCAGTTTAGAAAAAAAGGAGATAAATATTTCATGTTTACATGAGTGAGCAATGAAGGACAAAACTAAACAAAAACAAAGTCAATACAGGGAAAAACGATGTTGAAAAGCATGTCTTCTGTGCACATCTCTGAGTTGCTGTTCTTCAAGCATCAGTTGTTTGAGACAAAATAATACTAGTTGTTATTTTTCATAGGAAATCTCTGCCAGTGCAGTTCCTAAATGTAAGTTGACAGTATTTTTTTTATATATATTAGGAGATTTCTCCTTTCTTCAAGTCAATACAACTGTGGCACTGATATTTATATGATTTGGGAGTAGGGTGTGCTTATTTCCCACATTGGGAGGGGTAGGGGGCTTGCTCACATGCAGAAATGCTTACATTTCAATTGTTTGCCTTTTGGTATTTGAGCATTTTGTTTAAGTGTCTGGGAGTACTGGCATTTAGTCATTCAAATTTCAGTAGGGGAACCATAAAAAATAGGGTTACTAAATTAATACATACACATTTTTACAGAACAAGCAATAACGTTTGCAATGTCCACTGAGTGGGATTTACAAGGAACTGGATTTATTACAAGTTCTTTCACCAAGGGAATGGACACGAAGAAATTTCATAAACTGAAGGTCAACATGGAAATGTGGCTTGATATAATTTATACTGTAAAAAACAACAAAAAAGCAAGTTAGCTGCTTTAAACTTCACAAAGACCAATTTATTGTAAGTGCTTTCGTCGAGGCAAATGCCCCAACTTCATCAGACAACTCAACAGCCATAAAACCTCCATGTTATACTCACATTTAACATAATTAAACAATCAAAAAGTTAAATCCTTGATTGAACCATTAGTTAAAACTACTTCATATTTAAAGTGCCCTTGCTTCCTGACTTACAATTTATTGCAATGCCTTAGAAGCTATGGCAACAGTATAAAAAAATTGTTTTTACATGTTATTAAAAACCCCTAATACATATTATAAAATCATAAAATACTTACTATTACAAAAACTTTTTTGTTTGTATTTATATTCAATCTAAATATTGAAAATTCAGAAAAATCAGGCAAAATGATAGGCACCTCTAAAGGACCCTAACTATCTTTCATTATATAAATACCATATAAATTCATGACTTGCATAAATAATTAAATATCTAAAAAATGTATGTAAAAATGTAAGTTAGATATGATAAACATCAGTTTGTGTATAAATATAACCTATACTAATCTAATAAACTTAATAGCGAAAGTATTAGATTAAAAACATATTCTTTAAGTTAACATTTTATCTAGAAAGTGCTTTTAACTTCAATATACATTTTATAGAAGCATATTCATTCAGCCCAGGGCGTGTATGTGCTGATGTCTGAATTTGCCACATAAGTTTACATTCCTCTAATCTTAATTCCCATGGTCCTCCTCTTAGATTAGGTTCAACTTTCTGAATTACTGTAAAGGCAAACTTATGTGTTGGGTTCTCGGCTATGTGCTTAGCCAGGGTGTTTGTCAGAATTCCCTTTTGAATATTATATTGGTGCTCATAAATTCTTTGCTTCAGCTTTTTCTCTGTTTTTCCTATATAAAATGATGGGCAAAATTCACATAATGCCACATATACTACTCCCTGGGAATCACAAGTATACTTTCCTCTTATTACATATTGTCTATCTCTAATGGTATACTGCTTTCCTAATTTTATGTACTTGCACTGCTGACAGTGTCCACATTTACCCATACCATTTCTAAATGTATGCTCATGGCTCTGTCTTTCTAAAAGGCTTTTCAAATTTGGGCCTCTTCTATATGTGAAAAGTGGTCATGACTCCAACACTTTATTAATTTTGTTATATTCCAGGATTATAGTCCAATTCTTCAGTATGATGTCCTTAATGTAACTAACGTCTAAGGAATATGTAATCAATAGACTAGATGTTACATTACTAACTGTTCTTGGTTGATTACCCATGTGTTCTGTTTCAACAGGATTTTGTATATCATCACCCCTATAGTCACCTTGGTAGGCCTTCTGTACTATGGGTCTAAAATGGCCGGAAGTTCTTTTAAAGTTAACTTCATCTATAATATGTGTAAGGAAAGGTTCTGGGTACTCCCTTTTAAGAAACATGTCTTTCAAATTTGCACATTCCAATATGTAATCACTATCTGCAGAAACCATTCTGGCTGCCTTTACTATTTGGCCCTTTGCAACAGCTTTCTTTTGAAAATACGGGTGACAGCTTGTAAAGTGCAGAAAGGCATTTGAATAGGTGGGCTTTCTATAAATGGTTGTTCTATACCTATTATTATTTTTATCCTTAGTTATCTGAATGTCTAAAAACTGATGGAATCCATTTCCACCTGGTATGTGAATTCTAAGAAGTTGGTTGCAATAAATTCATCGACCATGCTTGTTTGGCCCTTCCACACAAAAAACATGTTGTCTTGGCACCTTGTGTACCATACTACATTATCCTTGTAGATGTTATTACTAAAAAGGAAATTCCTTTCCCAAAATGCCATTATGCAATTGGCAAAACTGCCACCATAGGGTGAGCCCATGGCCACCCCTGTTTTCTGCAAATAAAGGTCTCCATTAAAGTACATAAAATGATTTGATAACACTAGTTCTAGTAATGTTTCAATCACATAGATGTCCAAATGTCCAGCTCCTTTTAAATGTAGGAACTCCCTAACCCATTGTATTCCAAGCGTTTGTGGAATTACGGTATAGATGTCCTTTATATCCACAGTTAAGAAGGCAAACTCATTATTATATTCTAAATTATTAATGCCTTCTAAAAATCCCCATGAATCAGAACAAATTTGTGTTTCAGTTCTTAGATAGGGTTTCAATTTTTTGTCTATGTATTTTGCACATGCGCATGTAATCGACCCCCTCCCATCTACTATGGGCCTGAGAGGTGGATCATTTAAATTTTTATGTATCTTAGGAGACCCAAATACAGTTGGTATAACTGGTGCTGGCATATTCAAATATTTTATTATTCTAGTAAAGAAATGAGTAAAAGAAACTCTTGCTCACCACTGATCAAGGAACTTGAAAAGAACAATGCTAAAGCCAATTTTGTGTTTCCTGCAAAGATCAAATTATTTATTTCTGAAGGAATTAAAATATTTGATACACTGGAGGAAGTATCCGCATTTGTCAGCAAAAATAAAATCATTAATAATACTGAAGAAATGGATTGGAACAGTATATATTTTAAGAGACAGTGTGATCTGAATTTCTGGAAAACTGCTTCTTAAATTAAAAAGCCTAAAACCAAGTGCCTTTTATTGTTTGTTGCATGATTTTTATTTTCTGAAACAATTGATTCACTATTAAAGTAAAAGGTTTTTATTGAACTTTATGCTTCAAAACAAGTGTAAGTATGTAGTTATATTTTAAGCTAAAACATTTTCATGATAAAGAATATAAATGTTAGTTTTACTGTTTTCTATATCGAAAGTGAAACATTTAATATACTTAATTTAAATAAATGTATAAATATATTTAAAAATGTTAAAGAGACTCTTCTAAGAAAAATGTCATTAAATTATTAGCTACAGAATTGCTAACATTAGGACCATATAGGTTAGAATTGTATTTTATTTATTTAACTTTGCTTAGTATGTGCATTGCTGGGTACAACAAATGTCAGCTCTTAGTAATATGCTAATTAGAAATGTTAAAGTGCTGGTGACTTTGTTTCCTTTGCTCCTTTCACAGGTTGTTTATGAAGTAATTAATACTTTTAAAAAGCTTGAGAACAAAATAATGTTCCAGTTGTTTTAGAATGCTGGATTCTTTCTTACCTTGCTTCCTGCATGCTGCTTGAGATATTTTGAAGAAAATCTAGGTCAAAGTTCATCACTGATGTCTGTGAAAGCAGAACAGAACTTTATTTTTTCTTTATTTTTTTTTCAAGTATATATGCTTGAAATCTACTTAAAATAATATCTTTTTTCTTTTCTTAGAAGTGAAGAATTGGTAAAACAAAAGCTATACTAATGTTTTATATTGAGCTGTTGCTGAATCTAATTTGCTTACATTTTGCCAAATGCTAATAGCTTATGCTATAGTGTTATTAACTCTAACTGCAGATAGTAATAGAAATAAGTACATTTAGATATTTGTTACTGATTAGACGAGTTTTAAAGAATTAAGAAGAATAAGAAACTTACAGATGAAATTAGCAGCTAGTGTGTACTGTGAGTTGACATTTTCACATGCTATAATCCAGTCCTAATTTCAGGATGTGAGTTTTAGGTCAGAACAGCAGTTTCTAATGGCTAAAAACACGCATTCAAATAAAACATGCAGCAATTATTCTATATACAGTCAAGACTGTAATGCTATAATTAATAAGAAGAGTAAATATCTTATGAATAATATGAATATGCACAAGGAATGGAATATCTACTTTGTAAGATTAATAGAAGAACAATATAAGTAAGTTAAGAAGTATATACATGTACTGTAATCTCTAATAGAAAGCTGATAACTCTTTTACGGAAGATTTTAGAAATATGTTATATAGAATAAGGTAGAATATTGGTAGGCAAATATGAGAGAGAAAAATATTTAAATAACAAACTGCTTATAACATATATATGGATTGTGTATACCTGTATATGACAGAAATGTAACTGTAAAAAATCTCATATAATTTACATAGAAAATCATATAAGAATGTTTGGAAATATCCTGAGAGTAGAAATTTGAAGCATGGTCATTGTGAACTTTGAAGCTTTTTGCATACTTTATGTTATTAGATTTACCAATATTACTTGAAATAACTAATTTCATAAGTCAGAGCTGAACTTTGAGTTTTATGCTGCTGAATCAGTACTTTAATTTTGTTTGAAAGTAAAGAAGATTCTTCAATATGTTTGAGCCTGGGAAGGGAAAATGGGATTTGAATTAAGCACATTACAACTTTTGAATACAATTTAGACTGCATGTTTTACTCCATAGCAGCAGCAATACATTCTCTTTGACCTCAGTAATGTGCATATTTTTATGAATTAGTTTAATAAGATAAAGGATTTTTAAATATTTTGATATTTATCATATTAAGACTGTTACATAATTTTATGATATAGACACTTGTACTTTTAAAATGAATTCAGAACCTTTTGTCATACCAATAAAATATGGGTATATCTTTTGGCATGATTAATGTACATGTAATTGGTTTTAATTTTGTATAATAGTTTAGTATGATAAGACTACCTGCCACCTGAAAGTTTACTGGTATGTTTATCTCTTCAGGTTCCACTTTGTTCTAATTATTTACTTAGGGATTTAGTTATAGTAATATTGAGTGAGTGAATAATTTAGGAATATGTAATGGATAAGTTATACTACTATTACATAAAACGGTATATAGTACACTATTTGTTGGATTATTTAATATTTCTGATCAATAGAAGAGGATTATTAAAGTTGTATGTTGTAATGGGGAATAGTTTTAAATGGCAAAATATATAACTAAATTCTTTTTCTTCTTTCGGCTTTTCCCGGTTAGGGGTCACAACAGCAGATCACCTGTCCACTCATGATTGGCACTGGAGTTTTACAGTGTTGAGTTACCAGCCTGGTGCCCAACCTTCCACAGAAGGCACACACATGCATGCACTCACTCCTAGGGACAATTTAGAGTGTCCAATCAACCTACAGCATGTCTTTGGGATGTGGGAGGAAACTAAATTATTTTTCTTCTTTTGGCTTTTCCCGGTTAGAGGTCACCACAGCAGATAACCTGTCCACTCATAATTGGCAGTGGAGTTTTATGGTGTTGAGTTGCCAGCCTGGTGCCCAACCTTCCACAGAAGGCACACACATGCATGCACTCACTCCTAGGGACAATTTAGAGTGTCCAATCAACCTACAGCATGTCTTTGGGATGTGGGAGGAAACTGGAGCACCCGGAGGAAACCCATGTGACCACAGGGAGGACATGCAGACTCCGCACAGAAGGCACCCCAGCTGAGGATCAAACCAGAGAACCTCTTGCTGTGAGGTGGCAATGCTAACTGCTGCACCATCGCGGCTGCCCAAACTATATAACTAGAACTAAGTTAATAGTCTCTTATTATTTTTAACAAATATATAATATTGTTATATTAATTATGTGTAAGTCAGGGTAGCTTTTGGCTATTTTGTGATGAATATGTATGTACTTATAGGTTGAGAGATAGTATAGTAGTTTGTCTATTTGATAGGCAAACTTGGAGGTTTGGTATCAATAGTAGGTTGTGTTTTATTAGTAATATATACAGTTTGGTCTACGTCTAAATTTCTAACTTTCAAAATGTCAACTTTCTTATGGTCAAGACCATAAGATCGAAGTTTTGAAACTTCAAACCATCTAAATGGAGATTGCTGTACAGTGCAGAATGATATATTTACCATCTTCCTCACTGCAGTGTGATCTCAGAGTTGGAATATGTAATCAGCAGGGGGTGTGGAGGTGCAGGGAGGGTTGCCTCCATGCAAAAATAAAAAAAAAAATACAAATTTTTTTTTATTTAAATTTGGAAATTTCAAAACTTTGATGTTATGGTCTCTGTGATAAGAAAGTCAATGTTTTGAAAGTTTGAAATTTAGAAGTAGAGCCATACAGTTATAGTTGTAGACTTTTTTTCTTATTTACAAATTTTAGTAGTTTACTTTGTATAAAGGAAGAATATTAAGATAGTATTGTAGGAATGCTTTAGAGTCATATATACAATTAAATTAATATGGTGGATAAATGTCTCATATTATCTTAAACACATTTTTAAATATACGGTATGGATAGTTTTAATCTATTATCTATTAATATTACTGGATTAAATAATATCAAAAAAAGGAAATCATTGCTGAGATATCCAAAATTAAACAGATGATACATTATATTCTTGCAAGAGACTCACTTGATAAATAAAGATTTACAGCATTTGAATAACTTAGGTTATGAAATGTTATCATCTGCTTTTTAACAAAAAAGAGGAGAGGAACTGCTATACTTTGGAAAAAAATATATATTGTAATGCCTAAGGTCATAGACTCCATTAATGATCCAAAAAGAATGTATACATTTGTAATAAATATAATTAAATAAATAAATATAAAATAATTCAATGCATAAAGTGGATATAGTTTTAGAAAAAAAATTGTACAGTTACATGATGACTTCCAAAAATTTACATAGATTAGATAATACAATTAAGATATTAATAAAAATGGCACAAATCAATAATATACAAAATCCTCACATTAATAAGCTTACTGCAGACATAGTGGAAATGCTTAATATTTTTTAAAAAATTCCATAATGATCTTAAGATAAAAATAATAATCCTGATTTTTACAAAATTAATAAATATTTAAAAGAAAATGTTACTAATAAACTTACTGAACAACAAATATCTCTATTAAATAAGCATATTACCCTAATAGAAGTTAAGAAAGCTAAAAAAGGAAAAAAAATGAAAAACAAAAACTCCAGAGTTAAATGGTTTAAGCATGGAATGATATAGTCTGCTTCCATTAAATACTTTAGAATTACTGAGAGACATTTTCAGGATAATTCAGGGTGACAAAATAATTCATTCCTCATGGGAATTTTCTGGAAGCTCACCTATA
This sequence comes from Protopterus annectens, assembly GCF_019279795.1. Lineage (NCBI taxonomy): Eukaryota > Metazoa > Chordata > Ceratodontiformes > Protopteridae > Protopterus > Protopterus annectens. The sequence goes on from NC_056736.1 coordinate 810,202,726, forward strand.
CTTGAAAAATGAAAGGTTAATAAGTTAGTTTCCTCATATAGACCTATTTCATTATTAAATGTAGATAATAAAATAATTACTTTTATATCCACTATGAGATTAAGAGATATAGTAGACAATTTAATCCCTAAATATCAAACAGGATTTATAATCATTAGATTAACATATGATAATATAAAAAGGGTAGCAATATTCCATTTACTGGATTATTAAAAATGTATAGAGACTCAAAAGAAAATGTTTAAATTGGATATTACATTTCTCAAGGACTCACTTTAAACAAAGGCACAAAACAAGGGTATCCCTTGTCCTCTTTATTATTTACATTAGTTATTGAACCCTTAGCTGATAGTATAGGTAGCAATGAAAAAAAATGATGGATTCTCAATTAACAAGAATTGTCAATCTAAAATACAACAAACTGCAGATGATATTTTACCAACTATAACAGATTTAATTTATTCAATTGAAGAACTAGATGAGGAAATTGAAAAGTATCAAAAAGTATCACTGCTAAAATGTTATAATAATGATAATAATAATGATAAATAATAATAATAACAATGCTAATTATCATAATATTAATAAAACTGAAACTTTAGTGTTTATTCAATTACTAGACTGTAAGTATAAAGGTAAATATACTTGGGGAGGAAAAGAACTAAAATATTTAGGAATGAAAATCTATACATTATTAATAATAATAAAACAACTGAAGTGTTCTTATTATTAAAAAACGAAACTGATTTTTTTACATTTGATGTTATGCTAGGTTAGTACTTATTAAAATGATTATATATATATATATATATATATATATATATATATATATATATATATATATATTGCATTCAGTTGCTTTAATACCCGACAAAAATCTTTTTAAAGAAAATGAAAAAAAAAAAACATGTTAACTTCATTCTTATGGTATCCTAAAAAGCTGGGAATTGCTTATAGAAATCATATAAGATTATGGAAGTATGGTGGTATTATCTTCCCAGCTGTAGAATCTTATTCTATTTTAATTCTATTATACTCTGTATAGACTCAACTTACACTAGTAAATGGAAAATCATTCAGCAACAGATGTTACTATATTCTTCAAACTTCAAATATTATAAATTAGAAATGTGTAACAGTCCTTTTATTTGATTAATAAGATTTACCATAGAAGGACATTCATTTCAGTCTTTAGATTCTCCATATATAAACTCAATTCTTAAAACAGTTAAAAATATATATATTTTTAAAAACTCAATATCAAAATGGATATCTTTATGTTTCCCATTGCACACACCTTCAGATATAAGCAAACTTAGAACAATGTTAAACTAAATTTACTAAAAAAGGAATGCATTAGTATGGTATGGATGCTTTGAAAAGGAAAACGTAATTCACCAGAATATTAATGAAAGATTATAAGTTGGATGAATGTGTTAACCAATTAATATTATTAAGAAATTAAATGACTTTCTTGACATGAGTGAAGAGGAACAGAATGCTGTGCCCCCATTATATGAATATATGAATGCTATCATTGAAGGCAAATTGACCTACAAAGGAAGCTTGTCCAAGTTATATAAGTTAATTATAAATATTACTTTTGATGCAAAATTTCAGAACTTTTTAGATAGCAGTGGATTGAGTTACTCAACAGATTGCATGAATATGACATTGTTCCTTAAATTAGTTAGGCAAACTTCTTCAAGTTTATACTGGAAAGTTTTTATGTGGAAATATATACACAGATTGTTTGTTACTCCCCATAAAATATCTAAATTTAGTAAAAATAACTTTTCCATCGGTTGGAGATGTAGTAAAGATTTAAAAGCTGACTGGACACATGCCTATGAACTGTGAAAAAATAAATATTTATTGAGAAAATGCTTTTAAAGGTTTATGGTATGATAATTGTTCTTTAATTTCACCAATAATACTAATGAATGTTCTCCTTCCATTATCTGTAAAAGCAAAACATCAAAACATGTTCTGGATTCTCCTGGCAGTAGCTAGAAAAGTTATTAAATTGAAAATAGAATATAGTTCCTACATTCAAAGAAATTTTACATTTAACAGCAATACTATGTAAAACCGAAAAAGTAGCAATCAGAATAAGATCTATAACACATATAAACACTTATAGTGGTTTGATAGCCTTGAAATGTTGCTATCACAGTATTCTTAATATTGTATAATAGTGTTGTTTAATTTCTTCCTTTCTGTGAGTGTATGTTACATTAATAAAATGTTTCTTAAAAAATAAATCTATGTATAATGGTGTCTTTTAAATTGGTAAAAGTTTTCAACCTGCACATATATTGGGATCACCTAATGATGGTGAGTTTTTGCATGTTAAAAGGACCTGTAGTAATTGGTTTGATTTTTTTTTTTAATGAAAAGTCTTCAAAGATAGTCTCAATGTTTCCACTTAGTGGTTACAATGTATTGGATATAGTCAGTTTATTGCTGAGAAAGTCAAATGGACAGAAGTTCTCTACTTTTGTATGTCCCTCATCAATATCATATGAATTCTGATAGATGATATATAAATGAATAGTTTGTGCACTGTGAGACTGAATATGATATATTATCTGATGATACTTGTATGTCTGCTTTGAAAGGTGGAAATATTTGACTGATATAGAAATGTGAATGTATGCTGATTCTAAACCTAAATTTGGATTTGGTTATGGTAGAAATTTGTAAGATTTTTAGGCTGATATTTTTTAAAGATCTAATATGAGGGCAGAGAGGGTTATCCAAATCATGGTACAATGAGGATTTTAGCTATCTAGCTATGTATGTGCATATATATATATATATATATATATATATATATATATATACACATATATATATATATATATATATATATATATATATATATATATATATATGTACACACATATATATATATATATATATATATATATATATATATATATATATATATATATATTTATGGTTCCACTTCACAATCCCGAATTACTGAATGCTCGAAATTCAGTAACTCGAGACTGTAAAGTCAAAAATGCAGAAGTATGAATTCAAATATCTCAAATTCGTGCTTATGCATGTCAGCTACGGGACGGGAAGTGTGTGAGTTGAGATGTTTTATGGAAGTGAAGGTAAGTGAGTGTATGTGTGTGTTTGTAAGTTGTGCGTGTGGGTTAGGGTAGGGAGGTGGGAGAATGAGTGCGAGTGCTGGATGTGTCTGTGTATGTGTGGTATGTTTGTGTGAGGCAGTTTAAAAAGTCTGTGTGGTGGTTTTTTTTTTGTGTATTAGTGCAATCTTGGAGTTAGAATATATAAGTAGGGGGTGTGGGGGGCACAGGGGGGCTTGCCTCCCTGCATGCATGTAGTGTAGGGCTTGTAGTTTATCTTATGTGGGTTGTATGGTGTGCATATGGTATGTTTTCTGTAAGTTCAGGGTTTTTTGTTTTCGTGCTTGTGGGTTTCAGGATTTTTGTTTGTTCTACTTTATAATTTCGAGTTACTGACATTCAAGCATTCAGTAATTTGATATTATGAAGGGGAACCATATATATATATATATATATATATATATATATATATATATATATATATATATATATATATATATATATACATATATAAATAATACAAGTTCATGGCACTGAATTTCTCTTGTATTAATGGGGTGAAAGTAGATGTTGTGAAGTATAAATCATTTGGGATCACCCATTATCAACAATTCACAAATATAGATGTGAGGAAGGCAGGTATAGTAGTCCATGAAAAAAGATAAAAATAGCAGTGATCATTGAAATCGCTACATGTAGCAATGACAGTGTCTCATGTACAGAGAGACAAAAAATGATCATAAAATATCCAAGTTTCCAGGCAGAAATGAGTGCAATGTGGAAGAAATAGACCCAGACAGTACCAATACTACTAGTAAAAATGGGTCTCACAAAAAAATAATTTACAGTCATATTTAGATATGCTAGCAATACATGTAGCATTGTATGAAATGTATAATTAGTCAGTTCTGGCTATATTGTGGGCGCATACTCATGTACAACAGAAGTGGTTATTTATGCAATGAAATGTCCATGTGGTCTCATCTATGTTGGTGTGACTGAATGAAAATTTAAAACTAGAGTGCAAGAACATATACAGGATATAAAAAATAATAAACAAGGCAGTCCCATTGTTCTACATTATTTTAGATAAAATAAATCTAACTCTAATGGAGCAAAAGCATACATTTTACAAAAGTATTATAAAAACGCATATCAGGGTAAAGATCTCAAAAATATTTTACAAAAGAAAGAAGCAAATTTACTGGACTTTAGGGGCATGCAAAATTAGAGAATTTTATGTAGAATGCCCACAGAAAACAGAGAGCAAATAATGCTTCCTCAGTTTGGAAAAAACTGATCTAAGGGAACAGTTGTTTGATTTAATAGAGATAAACAGACCTATTAAGATCTTAGAAAGAAACTGGTTAGAGAACGTAAATGATCCAAAATGTTAGAAGCCTGATAAAACAGATGAACACAGTAATCAAGACTATCAACCAAAATTAATATAACAGAAGTAAGGAGAATATATTACTCAGCAGCTAAACTAATAACTTATAAAATCTTACCCCAAAAATACAGAGTAATAAGGGAAAGGATGGGAACAAATAAAATGCCATCATGGAAACATTGGATAGAGAAAACTATAAATCAGTCATGACAAGAAGTGTCACTGTTAGAGGAAAATAGAAGAGGAAATAGATCAACAAAATTCTTGAAAAGATAGATGTGATAAAAGCTATGTGCAGTATCAAAACAGACCAGGATGCATGATACACTATTGCAAATAATAAAAGATATCAGCACAGGCAGAAACATTTAGAAGATATGCAAATAAACATAGAGTAAAAGTACAAAATGAGCAATTCATTGATGACATAAAAAAAGGTTTATAGAAAAGTATGAAACAAAGACCCTGTGGAACCTAACAAATATGCTGAATGGATAGAAAAAGTAAAAGCAACAGTAAGGAGTTCAAATGTATGGGATATGAAATAGAACAAAGTAACAGCCAGAGAAACTGAAACAGCATTAAGAACATTTCTAAATAAAAAAAAAAAAGTCCAGATGCAGTACCTAATTTCTATACTTTTATCCAGAGGTTAGGTACTGCACCTGGACTTTGGGTTGTCAGTTAAGGAGTTGTTTTTAATCTATCAATTTTTCAACATCTGAGAAGTTTCACTTATTTCCTTATGATCTTTTTTTAGAATTCTGCAGTTAAATTCTTGCACCCTGATTTTTTTAGCATATGATCAAATTTTATTTCCATAATTTATCATTAAACGAGTCATTTACATAACTACTGTACTTTACTGAAACTGTTTAAAAATATTGCAAATCTTATGCAGTACATTTTCAGTAGAGGATTTTGGAAGAAAGCTTTCAGGGAGTAAGTGACTTCCTGGCTTAGAAGACCTCAGGAATCTAGAACATTAATTAGCCTTCTGCTGCTCAGGATCGAATGCTTTAAAATAAAGTAGCAAGTTCAGAAATTAGCTTATAAGCTGAAATGCATACAAGAAAGACAAGAGAATCTCTTGCTTAAGTATAATTGGAAACATTCTTGTCAAAATTACAAAAGCCACAAATATGAGAAATTTCTTTTAAGAGGTAAAGGAGTATTCATTGGTATACCTGTGAGAAGTAAGTTGATAAGGCATAGCACAGAGAAAGAACCTGAAATGGTAGAATGGGGCTTCACAGAGAACGAGAGTCACAAAAATAGTTGGTATTAGAAAAAGGTTGAAAGATGTTCAAGCTAGGAATGATATAAGAGTCACATAGTGAATGGAGCAGCATAATAGTGCTAGTTCATAAACCTGACAGATGAGGCATTAGATTCTGTAACAACTTTAGGAAACTAAATGGCTTATGAAAGTTCAATAGCACCTAGACCCAGAGATGATGAATCGATTAGGCAAGGACCAGATGCTAAACAATTCTATTGTTAATAAAGAATTGATGCCAAAGACAGTTCTTACTCCTGCTGTGAAAGAAAAAATAGCCTTGTAACCCCTGTCACTCTGTTTCATTACGTAATAATACCATTTGGCTTACATGAAGGTCCAGCTACCTTTCACAGACTGATGAACAAAACACTGAAATCTCACTTCTAATATGTTGCAGCAACATGGCCACTCATTCAGAGGACAGGATGCCTCATTTTCCAAAATTTCAGGTTAACTTAGGATTCATAAGAAAGGCAGGACCTATGTAAATGCTAAGAAATTATGCAGGGTATAGAATGGTAGGACCACAACCCTCTCAAAATCAGGTAATGGTCTTCTTGGGCTTTCTGGATCATATTGAAAGTGTAATCCTACTTCTATTACTATGTGCGGTCCTGAGATGGATCTCATGAAGGTGAAAGCTCCTGTAAAGGTGCAAGACTCCATAGGCAGAAAGGGCTTTTAAAGATCTAAAAAAAAAAGATCTTGTTTTCTCCTTCTGTGTTCACTACTTCTGGTTTTAATGAATGAGTCATTCTAAAAATTGATATGTTGGATGTAGCTTCAGGAGCATTGCTGTCCCAAAGCTTTCAAGGTGGGGTGCATCCTGCTGGCTATATCAGCAGCACATTGAAAAATGTAATATGGACATACTAAGCCCTTGAAAAAGTGTCTAGCAATAAAGTGCAGTTTCCATGCCTTGAAGTACTCTTTACCGGGCAGACATTCTGATTTGCTCAGCAACCTTGCTAATCTACAATGGCTGAATAAGCAGACTTATGGCAAAGCTAAGCTTCAGCAATAATCATTAGTAGCCCAACTCTTCCAGTGTACAGTGGCATACAAGCTTGACCTTGAAGTCCTACAAATCATTGTTATAAGTCTAAAAATTATGGTTTTGCAATTGAGGTGAGTAGTTATCAATGCTGCATTTAAAAAGTGTGCATTCACCGCTGTGCCTTTAAAAGTGTCTTGTGCAATGAAATTCCTTCCAGAATTTTAATCAGAAATTTGAAAGGACTAGTTACATAGTAAGACATTAATTTCCAGTTTCTGTTTTATAAAAAGGAAACTACAAGCAACAAACAAGGAAATGAGTCCCTCATTCAAAAGCTCAGAAAGTGCTAATTACAGGCTTACATGATAATATGGGAGGAATGGAGCTTGACAACCTAGTTGTGACCTTTTGTAAAAACACAAGCAACACAGAGCTAGACTTTGGGCCTCTGTCAATGATTTGCTACAGATAGCTACTTGCTGGAAAGACTATAAAAAATTGTGGATGTAACAGGTGAAGAGTAACAAAAATACTGTTCTGTTTACAACTGAAAAACCAATGTGCAGTATATTGTTCTGTATTGCATCTGGAAGCCAAGAGAGCTCCTGTGTTTCATTCTCATTTATGGATACATAAAAAAATGTATATTTTATTCAAATAACTGCTGCCTACAGTGGCCCTTAGAAACCAATGAATAAATTTGATAGATACTTCATAATTAAATGTGCTTCACACAGAGAAGAAAGCAAGTGCAGGCTAACTGGACAATAAAGTCAGTCACATATCCCATTTCCACTCATACCTTTCAAAATCTCACTTGCAGCTGTTTTTTTTTCTTTCACCACAAATGCTAATCTGCATTGGAAATGCATTCATTTCTTCAGTTAACTTCCACAGTTAAAAAAAAATCAAAAAATAACTTTAGAAAAATGTAAAAAAAAAAAAAAAACAGAGAGAGAGTCCAGAAATACTATTGTCACTGCAAGTACAAGATAGCGGGTAATGTTAAGAAACAAATGTGCTTTTAAATATTATTTTAAATGAAATTGCATTACTCTGTTGAAACTTAACATTTTGAACTTGGCTTTTCAACATATCATCTTTGGGCCTCCACCGCTGTAATAAGACTGCATTTGTACCATTGTGATCCAAAATATCATCTCAGAAAATAATTGAGAGAAGATGCTCACAGATGAAATTGTATAACAGACTGAAACAGTTACACAGAAGAGTCCCTAAAATTGCTGCCCTGATAAGTTTGATTCAAAATTCTATTTAGTTAAAAAGTTATAACCCTGCATGTCTATCGATTAGTTTGACTGTAGGAACTATTTAACATTTCATTTTGATATTGTTATCATTCTTGATTAGTCATTAGTCAAATCCAATGCTTCTTGACTTTAGTTTGCCAGGTCTCACTGTCAAGAAAGTGCAAAAGCTGATTTGTTGCTCAAGTTCAAAAAGTAACAACAAAATATGTCATCTAACACTATCAATTCTTGGTAAACATCCCTCTCAAACCCTATGGTTTAGGCATAGCACCGTCATTTTGTTCATAGGTTCATAGGATGATACTAAGCTATTGGCCCAGAGGCCCTTATGAGCCTAGCTGAATATTTTGCCCATGTTTCCTCAAAGCCAGCACCTGTTTACCCTGACCAACAGGGACAAAGGTGGGATCCCAAGTGTATATTCTCTGTTTCCCATCCAGTCATTCAGGTTCCTCTTAAAGAGGGCTAGAGAGGTACTCTGCAAGGACTGGGCATCTATTCCACAGATGAGGGAAGACTTTGGGACACAAATCTTAATTTTTGATCTTAATTTGTCCCATAATTTTAACCTTGTTCTTTGTATTTTTCATGACGTGCTCATAATGTCAGCCTGTTTTGTGGTTATATACTTTATTAAACACATAAACAAAGCCTGTACAAAGCTTCACTACCACTAACTATATCGGATTTAGTTTATAAAGGCCTTCTATTATGGAAATTAAGAAAGTCATCCTCTTTTTGACTCTCTGCTACAATTTTTAAAGGCCAGTGCTATGATTTTTATTGCTTGGAGGTTGAGATGCATGCTGGTAAATAGATGGTAAGAAGAACATGCAGTGGCAGATTTTATTTTCTGATTCAGTAGCTTCTGCAGATAGTAGTTATGGCCATGAAATTAAAAGATACTTGCTTTTTGGAAGGAAATGTATACCAAATCTGGATGAGATTGTAAAGATAAGTGTAAAATTGTTGTTTTTGACATAGTTTTTTGGAGAACACATTTTATAATTCCATGGACTGCAACAAAATTGAACCAGTCAGTACTTAAGGAAATAAATACAGACTGTAAGGCCTGCAAATACTTTGTTCACATAAAGTGAAGACAGGATTTAATATAGAAGGCACTAATACTGGGAAAGATCAAAGGTAAAAGAAAACAGGATGTGCAGTGGCTAATGTGGATGGGCAGCATTAATGAACTAGTCAATATGAATTTACAAGAACAGTTCTTGATAGGCACCCATTGTTTGCTGGTTCCAGGTCATTTAGGTATATGGTAATAAAGATAGTTCACATACATATTTTGGGAGGTCAGCTGAGTATGGATGCAATGAAAACCTGGAAACAACCATGCCTTTTTGCCTGGAATATTAAAGAGATAGAAACGTGTTATGCTAGCCTTATGGAGTAGCAAAAAACTTCTCCATCTCAGATTTAGAAGTCCATTGATACTAATGATCATAACAGAATTCCCTTTTGAAAGCATTGCTATGGACATTATGTGCTCATGGATTGAGTCCACTAACTGCTAATGGTATATCTTGGTTATACTGAACAAAACTACATGCTACCCTGAGGTATTCCTCCTCACAAGGACTACTGAAGGCTAGAACCTTAGAAAAGGTTTCCTCTTTTAAAGAGTATCTGTATATACAGGAGTTATAATGGACCAAGGCATCTGTTTCATGTCCACAATTATGAAGTACTTGTGCCAGACCTTTCAAGAAAGATAACTTAGGATGTCAGTATACCACTGATGGATGTATCAACCAGTTTGTTAGCAGTATCCTGAAACATGATGAGGAAGATAACAGAAGCTTATGGGTAAAACTAGGACCAAATAATACTGAATATTATGTTTTCTATATGGGAGGCTTCATAAACCTCCCCAGACTTTAGAGATTTGAGTTTTTATACGGGCAACTAGACACAGGCAAAGAAACCTGGGAAGAAGAAGAGACAACTTTTTGTAAAGGAGAATATGGAGAAAACTTAAAGTAGTCAAAAATGTGATATAACATGAATGCTACCATAACGAATTTCAGGTAGAGGACCAAGTCTTGGATCTAGTCCCCACCTGTAAAAATAAATTTTTAGCCAAACAATATAGTACATTCAAGGTCATCAACAAGCCTTATGAGTTGAACTACAGTATACAACAGGGGAAAGATGCTCTGTCAAGTCTGTTCCATTAATGTGTTAAAGCTCTAGATTCAGACATAGGTCACTGCAGAAAGATTGGGATCAAACATGGTGAGCTGGGAAGAAGAGACTAAGTTAGTCTGATTTCCCCAAGTAATTCATGACACCTTCTTGAATGCCACAACGTGAGAGATCCTTGAATTCCTTCTAAGGAATAAGGTCATTTTTTCAAGTCACCAAGACAAATCAGTCTCATTACCCACCACACAATGGTACCAGGAGAGAAGATAAGTCTCAAACTTTGGAGAATTCCTGAAACTTTGCTCAAGCTCTACATGTGGAAATAAAAAGATACCACAACTGTGTGTGATAAATGAATCCATGAATTTATGTAACAGTACCACCTTGTTGGTACTAAAACCAGATGGTACTATCCAATTATGAATGATTTCTGAAAACTGGACAGTATATATAATGTGATACCTATCCCATGCCCCAGGTGGATGAACAGGTGTGGAACACTTGAGTAAAGCCTCTTATCTCACTCTCGTAAACTTCGCCAAAGATAAATCCCTCATGCCAAGAACTGCAAGGGAAAAGTAGCATTTTCTATGACAGGGGACCTAATCATTAAATAGTATTACATTTTCTTCTCAATGAGAGCCATGCTGCATTTCAAAGACTAATAGATGAGATCTTAAACCCCACCAACACTGTGCTTCAACCTATCTTGACAATGTTGAGGTCCTGTCTCCAAACCGGGACTCTAACACAAAAAGTTTTATACATTAAGACAGATGTGTTACATGTAAAATGTCAATAAATATACCATAAGAATGCCCTAAGTACAGCATCTAGTATACACTATAGGCTGGGCCAAACCAAGCCCAAAAAGAGAAAAGTAAGATGGTCAATAACCAAAAACAAAATGGAAGTCCAGGCCTTTTTAGGTTGTGCTTGTTATTAAAGAAAATTTATTGCAGTCATTGCTATAAAATTCTGTCCACTAACTGACCTCATCAATTGCAGGAGGTCTGTGTGGATGACATGGCAAAAGAAGCATATGCATCTTAAACAGAGTCACTGAACCCATTCAGGTATTCCCTGATTTCTTTAATCTCTTTACAGTGATAATGATGTCCCTGAAGGTCTAATTATTTTATTTTATTTATTTATTTTACATTTGTTGAGTGGGCTAGTCCAACTGGATATCTGTCCATTTTCAGTAGAGGCCCAGGGAGATAAGCTCCAAATTAAGCTAATAAAACAGGACAACAAAAACTAAAACATATTTAAATGCATAGTTGATGGAGATTTTCATCAAAGAACTTGATTTTAATGAAATTGACTACAGAGTTTAGCAAAACAATAGAGTACTATTTACATGGTAAAGGGTTTGACGTTCATCATGAAGTAGGTTGGGAAAGAAGTACAGACTGAAATGAAGTATTAAGTTTGTTTAAAAAATATTACACTCAAAGTAAAAAAGTTGGCATATATACACTTATACAAATATTACACTCAAAGTAAAAAAAGTTGTGATATATACAAAGTGGAACACTTGTGCTCACAGCAGGATGAATGTTACAAAGTACATACTCAGTGATAGTTCCCCGAGAAGACTAGACTAGATTGGGAGTAAGAGAAGGATTGCTAGTCCCACTTTAAGGGTTTTGGGAGAGAGGTATACAGTAATGTTGTACAGAGGGAGTGTTAGTCAGGGTTAGTACATGGGCATAGCCATTGTGTTTTTAGGAGGATTTTAGTTGCTTTTTGAAGGGTGGTAATGATGACAGTGATGCACGTTTGCTGGGAAGCCTATTCCAGGTTTTCCCCACAGAATTAGATAAAAGAGAATCACCTGCTTTGTTGTAGGATTTCTGGATGGTAACCAGTAATTTGTTTGCTGCGCGAAGGGTAGTAAGATTTATGTAGGGGAAGATAAGGCTACAGAGAATAGGAGTATTACTAGGATGGTACAGAATCTTATGGGTGATGGTGAGTTGTTGAAATTTAAGCTGGTTTTGCAGTTCTAGCCATCCTAGCTGTTTGAGATTTAGACAATGGTGAGTTCTAAATGGGGAGCCAGTAGCAAATCTGGCAATGTTATTATAGGAGGTTGTCAGCTTATTAAGGTTGCTTTTGGAAAGATTAGTCTAAATGGGGAGGCATAGAGGAGGGTAGAGATCAGATGAGTGTGGGCAATGGTAGATCTGGCTTCATGGGTGAAGAAAGGTTTTATCCTATACAGGGAACCAAGTTTTCTGTTTACTGTTTTAATAGTAGAGTTAATATGCGAGTCAAAGCTAAGGTTGTGGTCAATTATTACACCTAAGAGTTTGGTAGTTGGGTCAGGAGCTATGACAGTACCATTGTTGGATGTAATGGAGAAATCTATTGGGAAGGATTTTAGTGTTGGAGTAAATAGCAATAGTTTCAGGGTTTTTTGGCATTTAGGAGGAGGCAGCATTGTAGGAACCAGTTTTCTACTAGGTTAAATAATGTTTGGGTGATGGATTGGAGTTCAGATGAAGAAGAGGCATTACAAATCAATGTGCAGTCATCTGAATATTGTATGCAGGTAGTATGAGGAATATTTATATTTAGATCATTAAAGAATATGGAGAAAAGGAGAGGTCCCAGGATAGAGCCTTGAGGGACATCAAGGGTAACAGGGAGATGTGTGGATAGGTGATTGCCCCAAAGGACATCTTGTTGTCTATTTTCTAAATAGGACTTGAACCATTTTAATGCCTGTGTGTCGAGTGAGAGTGATTTGAGTATGTTAAGAAGTATTTGATGGTTAACCATATCGGTTAACTATTAATTATTAAATTAATTAAGGGGAAGTCCTTACCTAACAGTCTGACACTGAAAACAAAATTATTTTGCGACATAACAAAAAGTTAAATAAATCAGAAATTCAGTATTCCACAATAGAAAAAAAAATGCCTAACAATCAGATGGGCACTAGGGACCCCTTGGTATTACTTGCTGAGACAAATTTACTTTTGTTACTAACCATACCACCAATGATTTTACTAATAGTAAGACAGCAATGTCAAACTTTTCTTGTAGGCTCTGACTTTTGTAACTGTTCAAATTTAAGATTATAGATTAATATATTCATGAAGTGCTACTAGGCTAACTCCCAAGAATAATGATGTCATTGAGGGCCAAACGTTTATAAGCTACCTCCATCCATAATGAACATGGGTGCCAAGCTCAGTATAAATGACATATTCCCCATCAACTGGTATAGTTTGTGCTTAAACTGGGTAATAGATGGACTCAGCTTCACATGGATGGGAAGGCTGTCCCACAGGAGTGGCAGCCTATGGAACACACATCTGTTTCTCCAACATGTTCTATTTAAGTCACAGAAAAAAATCATGACCCTAGACCTTGTATTTCTGGTATTGTCTGACTTATGAATATGCAGGAGATTCATAAGTGTAGGGTTTGCAGATGCCTTGTAAGCCATAGATCACCCCCTCAGCAATCTATAGGAAACTAAGTAGATGGAAGGGGCTTTAAGGCACTCTGCACAAGGCAGATTTGTTATGCCCTGTATTCTTTTTGTAAAGAACCTCTGAGATTGCTCTAGTTGCTGCATATGCCTAGTCAAGTACATACCAAAGGGAGAATTATACTCTATGATTTGTCTGATAAGGGCACAGTACAAAGAGATAATGACCTCTTTGGACCTAGATGCCATGCTCTTTCTTATAAGGTATACAAAAATAAAAGGATTTCTTCACCACTGTGACCACATGGTGGTCAAAGGTAAGGTTGCTTCTTTTTGCATACCCAGATCCCAGACCACTAAGTTGACTCTTAGGGGCATATTATCAACATGGTAATTGTCCAGGATGGTTGACTTCCCCAAAGGTACAATTATGCATTTCTTAACATTATGTTTAATACCATGGATTTGGCACCATTTTAATTGGTCAGAGATAGGTCTTCTTGAAGAATGCTAGTGTTTGCAGGGGAGTTGATGATAACACCCCATTTGCAATCATCTGCAAACTTAGTCAGACATAAACGTTCAGCATCTGCTTCCATTTCAGAGTAATAGATGCCAAAAAGGAGTGGGCTGTCTGTCCTCTTGATGGAGGTGGTCTCACTTGTTTCGACTTCCTTGGTCCTATCAATGAGTTAGTTGGCTATCCAGTGGGTAATAAAAGCATTTATACCTAAATTATTGAGCTTGTCTATAATGCCTGAATGGGGTATTTTATCAAATGCCTTGACTAGGTTGAGGGAAGGTCAGTGCATAGTCTTGTCTTCATCCAATGCTTTGGTGACCCTCTCAAAAATGTCCTCCAGAATTAATGCGCATGACTTTTCTTTAACAAAGCCAAACCGTGATGGGGCCAATGTTCTCTTATAATTTCTGGATGACAAGTAAAACGGCCCATCAGCAAACAAAAGCCAATGCTGGAAAAAAAAAAACATGAAATCACAAAATGAACCAAAGGGGCTACCACGGCTGTTAGCATAAACTTTAATAAAACAACTGATAAAGGATAAGTGCGTTCTCGTATTACACTTCTTCAGATCCATCCATAAAACCAAAAAGACATACTTTTAAAACAAAATGCACCAATCACAGAACAAATTATTATCCAATGATATCAACAGCTCAATTTATGCCCCATGGTTCGCAAAAGAAATGTTTTTATGATTTTGCTACACAGCAACGTAGAGCCATGCAATTACTGAGGTGTAATAAAAGTATTTCATTTGAACAGCAGATAAAGGAGTTGCCATGGTTATCATGAACTCTGTGGACTATTACAAATCAAAGCAAAGTCTTTTGGATGATATTAATACATATGTTAAATTAGACAAAATGTTTTTATATAGCATACTGAAACGTGTTCAAGAGATGTTATACGATATGTTAATGAGTAGTTATAAATGAACAACTATATTATTTTTTAATAGTTGAACATCCAGTTCTACCTGTTATCAAAGGCTTACCAAAAATACATAAATATCCCATGAATCCACCTATGTGCTCCATATTTGCAGGAGCTGGGTGGATAATGGAGCCTTTGTCAATGTTTGTGGAAGATTAATTGAAGAAGGTTTTATTAACTGTGCCTACAGTTTTAAAGGATAGCACACATTTTCTCAGTGATTTATACAGGTTTATAGAAACGGTCAGTGAGGTTTCTGATTGGCTTTTAGTGACAGTGGATGTAAACAATTTGTTTCCAACCATACCCCATGATTTTGGGATAAAAGCTGTAAGGGACATATTGCATGTTAAGCGTGAACATAATCGCAATGCTATTATGCTGATTTGTATGCTATTAGAGATTATATTAGAGAATAATGTCCTCACTTTCTGTAATGACATTTATTTGCAGAAATGAGGTGTTGCTATGGGCAACCCATGTGCAAATTCTTATGCTAATTTAGTGATGTATTACTGGGAGGAGATGTTTGTTCATAAGAACAATTTGTACTGTGAGCATATTAAGTTTTATCGTCATTTTGTTGACAATATTTTTCTTTTGTGGGATGGCAGTGAACAATTATTACAACAATCTGTGTTTTATTTGGAAACTACTACTGACTTTTTATGGTTTACAATGACACTGCCACATTTTGAAATTAATTTCTTGGATGGTTGTCTATATATGTGACCATCTGATACCATCAATAAGGAGTTATATAGGAAGGCATGTTGAAAAAACAGTCTGTTATCTCATGGGAGAATGTACCCAGACATATTTTCCCAAACATTATCAAAAGAGATTATGTACGATGGATGACAGCTGTACACGAATGATAGGTTCGCATAGTGCACAATTCTTAGCCCAAGGTTGCAGTAAAAAACAAGTTAATAATATTAGGAGTGAGGTGGAATGTAATAGATCTAAAACAGTGAAACCTTATTATTCAGGTGGACAGAGAGGTAGAGTTATCATTGACCACACCAATGAAACATCCCCTGATCAAAGTTTGAGATTTGTTACTAAATTTACGAATGATTAGGCCCTTATATGTAATATTATACATAAGAATTGGAAAATTTTGGCCACGCATACTAGAACAGTTGCATTAGTAGGCTGTACACCTAGGTTTAACTATGGGAGGTGTAATAATTAAAAAGATTTGCTATGCAATCAGGGTAACTTACAGTTTAGTCATGACAAGAGAGCAGGTACATATCCATGTCACAGGTGTAAAGCATGCGTTGTTATTTCAAAACAACAGGTTTTTAAACATCCCAGTTTTGATTTTTCATTTAAACCAAAATGGTATGTTGTTTGTCAGACATCACATGTGATTTTATGTCAGAAAAAACAGTAAAGAAATGTAAGGAAAGGATACTACATCATATGTATGATATTAGGACTATGAATTTGAATAATGCACTAGCTATACATATCAGTGAAAATCATGGCGATATATTTTCCTTTAAAGCCTTACTGTGCCTGAAGGAAAGTTTTAGAGGTGGGGAATAGAACAATCAAATAGAACAAGCAGAACTGAAATGGATACTTAAGTTACAAGCAGATAGACATCCAGGGATTACTGCTCCTATTTATTGAAAACCTGCCCTAAGGAGGGTAAATTGAACTGTTGATATCACTGGATAATAATTTGTTCTGTGATTGGTGCATTTTGTTTTAAAATTATTCTTTCTTAGTTTTATGGATGGATCTGAAGAAGCATAATACGCAAAAGCGCTTATCCTTTGTTTTATCAGTTGTTTTATTAAAGCTTATGCTAAAAGCCATGGTAGCCTTGCTGGTTCTTTTTGAGATTTTATAATTTCTGGATAGGCAATAGTTTTCCAGATTCTACAACAGTATAAACAAATAACTTTCCACAATAAACAAATTGTTCTCTCTCTTTCTCTCTCGCTCTGTCTTTCTTTCTGCTGCCAAGGAATTGGTAGTCAATTCCCTCAAACATTTTTTTCATAGTTTCATGTTTTTTGAAGAACTGCACAAAGGTCAATGACTATTATAAGCAGTTTCCCTAATTATTAAATAGACAGTAGTGCCAATACAAGTGTCAAAAGACTTCTTAAATACATCTAATTATTTTTTCTTCTCTGAATTTAGTCTGTTCCATAATCTCACTATACCATGTGTAACAAACCATGTTCTAGTTTTTCAGTTTATTTGAAGTGTATATTTTGCACCTCAATAAATGAGACTTGTTTGTAACATTTCAATATTTAAAAAAAAAGATGAACTTTTTCATTATTACATTCATAATAGGCTAAAAAAGTTTCCCATGTAACCAATGGTAACTAATAGAAAATAAATTGTGTTTTTTAAAAATATTCTTGATATGAGATGTTTTTGCACTCCAGAATTCCTTTGTGAACTTTCTTTGAATACTTTCCAAGAGAGATAGTTCAGTTCTAGAGCATGCATACCATAATTAATAATATTCATATCATCATCATCATCTTCTTCGAGCTGTTCCCGTAAGGTGTCGCCACAGCGGATCACCTGTTTCCATTTTTCCTGTACTCTGCATCTTGCTCTGTCACACCATCCACCTGCATGTCCTCTCTCACCGCATCCATAAACCTTATCTTAGGCCTTCCTATTTTCCTGTTACCTTCATCTTTAGCATATTTTTCCCAATAGACTCAGCATCCCTCCTCAGCACATGTCCAAACCAACATAATCTTGCCTCTCTGGCTTTGTCTCCAAACCTTCCAACTTGGGCTGACCCTCTAATATACTTATTCCTAATCCTGTCCACTCTCATCACACCCAGTGCAAATCTTAACATCTTTAACTCTGCCACATCCAGCTCAAACTCCTGCTTTTTTGTCAGTGCCACTGTCTCCAACCCATATAACATAGCTGGTCTCACTACCCTCTTGTAGACCTTCCCTTTCACTCTTACAGCTACCCGTCTGTCACAAATCACTCTTGACACTCTTCCACCCACTCCATCCTGCCTGTACTCTCTTCTTCACCTCTCTTCCACACTCCCCGTTACTCTAAACTATTGACCCCAAGTATTTAAACTCATCCACCTTCCCCACCTCTACTCCTTGCATCCTCACCATTCTTCTACCCTCCCTCTCATTCACACACATATATTCTGTCTTAGTCCTGCTGACCTTCATTCCTCAATCAACAGCTTTACCAGTATAGAGACTGGTCTAATTTTGATTTTTTAGAAGTCAGATTTGACAGCATAGACATTTTGTTTAAACTATAAAATTCAAGTTGAAATAAGCCTCAAAATCTTTATATACATTAACCTTGTCTATAACATGATTTTCCACTCCCAATGGATGTTCAGGTCTAAAACTATCAAAAATCATAACATCACTTTTTGATTTTTTTTTTATGGATTAATCTAGAGTCCCATTGTGTTTATCCATTCAAATAGCTCTGATGCGTATAAAATGAATGCCAGATTATCTGTTAATAATGTTCTAGCTTTAACATCATTAGCATATTTGGCCAACCAAAAGTGCTATTAGTAGGTAATAAAGAAAATACAAAATTAAACAAAATTGGGACTAATGTTGATCCCTGTGGTATGTCAGGTCTGATTCTTGGCCACTTCTAATAACTGTCCCTATTTTACTTGTTGGCACCTATGTCTGAGCCAACACCCAATCCATTTAATGATATGTGGATTTATACCATGCTATACCAAAGAACAATTGTAACATATGAGATACTGTTGAAGACCTAAGAAAGATCTAGATATATATCCCCTACACTTAGACCATAGTCTAATGTCTCACTAACAGTTTCTCATAAAAATCTAATAGAATTAGTAAAAGTAGAAATTTTCCACACAAAACCATGTTGTTTAAAGTCAATGGTCACATGTGCATTTTCATGGGTAATCAAAAGAATAAACAAGCCCCTGCCAAAGCACTGGGTGAGTAATGAGGCCAAACTAGTGGGGTGATAGTTGTTACATGCATTAACTTACCTACCCTTATATATTGGCATGATATTTTGCGGCTTTTATGACTCAGAACAACACTTTTTAATAATAACTCATTGAATAACAGAGTCAGAGGTTGTACCAAGAGCCCAGGGAATCTATGAATAAATCTACTGGGCCTAGAATTTGGGGGGGGGGGGGTTGCACCTCTGTTCTTTTTGGCCTTTTTAAGAGCTGCTTCCACCCTGTTTCTACATTCATAGGGTGTGAAAATTGATTTTATTATGGATGAAATCTCATTAATTAATACTTGTTTGTTGTAATTATGGGGCAAAATATTAATTTAAAACTTTACATATTTCAGTACTATTGCAAAGAAGTGTGTCCTAATTTAATATTGGACCCAATCTATTATTATAGGTTCATAAGTGTGTGCTAGGCTAATGAAGCCTAGTCCATATGATTACCCTGGCATTGTGCTACCTGACCTTAGTTTCCAGTGCCTTTGTTGAGTATAGCCACTGGAGTGATCCCCGGGGTGAATTTTTTATTTCCCATCCATCATCAAGATTTCTCTTGAAGAGGGCTAGTGAGGTGCTCTGTTTGACATGTATGGGAAGTCTATTCCATAGCATGGGCAGTCTCTGGGTTATGAACTTGTCCCTCTAGCTTGTTCTGTTGATTGTCATAATGAGGTTGAGGTTCCTGGAGTGTGTGGTGAGGAGGGATTGGGATTTCTTTAGAAGTAGCATTTCTAACAGAGATGAGGTCAGACATGGCTTTATAAGTCAAGCAGAGATCGCCTCTAAGTAGGCAATCTGTGACAGTGAATAGCTGGAGTTTTTTTGAGTCTGTCCATATAGGGCAACTGTTTAAGGCCTAGTATTATCTTTAAAGGGTACTTTTGCGGCCTCTCCAGTTGTTGCAGGTGTCCAGTGAGGTAAATGCCAAATGGGGAATTGTACCCTATGATTGGCCTAATGAGGGAAGAGTAGAAGGAGACAATGACCTCTTTCTTCCTGGATGCAAAATCGTTAGTAATGAGATGTGCCACATAGAAGGACTTTCTGACCACAGTGGCAATGTGGTGGTCAAAAGAGAGGTTGCTGTCAACCTGTGTTCCCAGATCTCTTATAACACCTTCTGTATTCAGTGGATTACCATCGATGTGGTAATTCATGGGAAATTGTTTTTTCCCAAAGGGGATGGCAACACATTTTTTGGCATTGAGCTTAAGGCCATGGTTCTGACACCAGTTGCTGGTCTCAGTGAGACCTTTCTGTAGGATATCAGCATCACTTGGGGAATTAATAATAGCTCCCAACCTGCAATAGTCTGTGAGCTTTGTCAGCCAGAGTCCCTTCATGTTGGCCTGGACTTCAAAGAAGTAGATACCAAACAGGAGAGGACCCAGGACTGAACCCTCTGGGACTCCACTCGTGACTGGTAAGAGTCTGACTTGGAGTCAGCTACTTTCATACTGTGGGTTCTATCTATGAGCCAGTTTGCAACCTACCTAGTGATATAGGTGTTGATGCTTAGCTTAGTGAGTTTTTCTATGATTCTTGAGTGGGGAATGGTATCAGAGGCCTTGGCCAGATCAAGTAGGATGCATGAACCACCTTGCCTTCATCCACAGCTCTAGTGACTGACTCAAAGAAGTTGACCAGGTTGAGCAGGCATGATCTACCCTTCAAAATACCAAACTGTGTGGGATCTAGAGTTTGGAGATTCCCTATATCCTTGTTTATTAGGTCCATGATGATGCATTCCATAGCTTTGCATATCAGACTAATCAGACTAATTGGACGATAGTCACAGGGTCTGTAGTCGCTCTTCTTTTGTGGAGAGGGATGACTTTAGCAGTGCACCAATTGGTAGGGACAAAGCCTGAAGTGAGGCTGTGATTGAACAGTGTACACAGGTGAGGTGCCAGTTCACTCTGTAGTTCATGTAGAACACAGCCAGGAATATTGTCAACTCCCATAGAAGTTGTATTCTTGGCCTTGGACAGTGCTGTTTTAAGCTATGCAGCAGTAATAGTGGGTGCCTGGCAATCTACTGGTATTGTGATTGGTCCCTTGGTGGGGGAGTATGGGGAAAGTTGGCACTGAATCTGTCATCCAGTATACTGGCAATATATGTTGGCTCGGTATAGGAGGTACCATTGTGCAGTAGCTCAGAGCAAATCTGGGTAATGCCGTGGAGATTCTTTACATAACTATAGAAGGCCTTGTTGTTGCCTTTACTATCTGATGCAATTCTGTTTTCATAGCTAGCTTTAGGGAATTTGATGAGGGATTTCAACTTTTTGTTGAGGCTGACAAGGGAGTTTTTCCAGTCTTGGGACTTCACCTTATTCAACATCAGTTTACTCATTCGGTTGTAGAATTTCTTTATGGCAGGGGACCACCAGATTGGTTTCCTTTTTTTGGAGGAGAGCATCTTGGTCCTATTGGCTATGGTGAGATCCATGCATTTGTGTACGTGTTCATACAGTGCATTTGTGTATGATTTGGCGGTCATGCAAGTGTTCTCCATTTGCACAGGTGATGTGAAGTTAGCCACCTCTGTTTTTAAGAGCTCAAAGTTAGCTTTGGAGAAGTTTTTCATGGTAGTTACCTTTGCAGGGGGGGGGTGGATTTCCAAGGTAATTAGTTTGTGGTCGGATCTAACCAGGGAGGAGTTGACTATTGGTGTACAGCAACAGTCGCCCATGTTAGTAATGACCAGGTCAAGGATGTTGCTACCTCTAGTGGGGGTAAGAATAAGCTGGTCCAGGGCATTGCAATAAATGAATTCCAAGAAATGTTATGCAAGTGTATTGGTACATGAGTAGTTTTCCCAGTTAATAGAGTGGTATTTGAAGTCACCCAGTATGAGAGTGTTAGGTTGGACCCTAATATTTTCCAGGGTGCTTAGGAACATGGAGTGTGAGTCCTTGGACATGGCTGGAGGCCTATAACAGGCTATGGCCTGAATTGCTGTCTTACTAAATGCTAGTTGCACTTGAGGTGTCTCTGATGTGTTATGTTGGGAAACCAGGCTAGAGGTGTGTGCATCCTTTATGAATATGGAAATGCCACCGTCTTTGGAGCTTCTGTCCAAGTTCTGGGGCAGAAAGGTGTGGAATGAGTTATAGCCTGGTAATGCAGGGGTGCTTTCTGCTGCCTTGAACCAGGTCTCTGTTACAGCACAAATGTCAATGTTCTCCATGTTAAGGGGTGCTTCGAGTGAGTGCATTTTGAGATTTAGACTTCTAGCGTTGAGCAGCATGACCCTCAGATTGCACTTGTTTGTAGCTGTTATGGTGGTAATTTGGTCTTTGAAACACCGCCTAAAAAAGGCACTATAGGGCTGGCAAGAGCCTTGGCCAGTATCCGGAAGCCCAGGGGTGGCAGATGGAGGCCATCTCTGGCAAAGCATCGAGTTCTGTCAATCATGTCATCCCAGCCAGATACTGGATCTCCTTAGAATGATACCAGAAACTTAGCAAATTGTTGAAATCAATCATTTTCTGCTTGTACTGTGGTATCATTCTGAGTGATGGTAGGAGGCTGCTCAGGGCTAGGATCATACCCGCCTGGGCTAAATAATCTGGTAGCTCCGCTATGTCTCTTTTCATGTAGAGGTACATGTCAGGTCATTCACACCCACATGTACAATGACAGAGTCATATTTGTACCTGTTATTGAGGGGCCTCAGTGCATGCGTTATGTGGTGGACCTTGGCACCTGACACGCAGCTGACTTTTACTTTCTCCTTATTCAGCCTAGTGAGTGGGACATCAATGTGCCTCACTATTGAGTCACCTATGACTAGTGTGTTGGGAATGCTGTTTTGCCTTATGGGCTTTAGTTGAGTGCCACACTGTTTAGGAGCGTTATGTGTCTCGTGATTAGTGTTGTGTTGTGATGGTCGAGTGCATTTCTGCCTTGGAGGTCTCTGCTGTTTGGGTAGATTTTTATTGAGAGCCTCTGTGAAGTTGTGTGTGTGTTTTGTGTTTTTATGTGAAGGCACTATTGGTGTGTGTTCTGCAGAGCTATGTATTCCAGTGGTGTGGTGCCAGTGTTGACCTTCTTCTCTTGACCAGCTTTTCTGGTTTTGGCTGGAGAGTGCATGGCTTCCAGTTTGGATATATAAGTGCATCTCTCTCAAGTCTTGAGCGTTGGGAGGTAAGAGGTGAGGGTTGTCAGTGTACATGAGTCAGTTACTGCATTGCCTCAGGATGCCCAAGTTCAGCAGGTTAGTAGGAGAAATCACAGAGAATTGACCTTTAGACATGCCTGGAGGGGTGGGCATTAATAAGTGTTGGAGCTGTTTCCTTGTAGAACATTTAGTGCTGGTAGCACTTTTGTGTGCTACGATAATTGCTACAAGAAGTCTGGTAAAGTGCTAGACTAATAAGCTAGTAAAAGTGCAGGACAGGATAGAACTAGCAGATCTAAGGGAAAAATTGAGGAGCAGACTTTTTGGTACCACTCAGAAGGTTACAAACAGAGCTGCATGCAGCAAATCTGTATCTGGACAAGACTAGTTACAGGAAAGGCAGGAAATAAAAGGAAACATGGGCTTTTAAACCAGAAAGTTGAAAGAGATGGAAAAACTGCCAAACGGCCAATAAACTACAATGTCTGGGCCAGTTACTACTCTTGTGGTAGATAGGCTACCTAGTGCTTATCACTATCACTGATAAGCTAGAAGGCTTCCCACCAACACAGAAAGGCTTGGGGGGCTCAGAAGCTTACAAACAGTCCTGGATACAGCAAGTCTGTATCTGGACTAGACTAGTTACAGGAAAGGTGGGAAACAAGTGCAAATGCGGGCTTTTAAACCAGAAAGTTGAAGGAGATGGAAAAAACTGCCCAAACGGCCAATTTATTAATTCATTTATTAATTAATGTTATTAATTTTGTTTGCATTGTTAACATAATTATAAATGTTTTTGATATCCACATTCTTAGTTAATTCTTCATTTTCACATTCAAATGCTTTAATTTGATTTCTCAGCAACTAACATATTTTAAGTGTTTGTTTTGAACTTATTGTATCGAATTTTAAATTTCTGGCAGCACATTCTTTTCTCCATAAGTAATTTTGTTAAATTCCTAGTCCACCATAGTGGAGAGGCATATTTTCCCCCTTATCATTTTGAGTTTACGGCAAATTGCCAATGAATGCAAGTGCTTATGGTTAAAAGTTGCCAAGTAGCACATACGTCAGATGCATTATAGATATACCAGTCAACAATCTGAAACAGTTCATGAGAAGTATTTGAATAGTTACAGCCATCATTAAGGTGTTAACAAAGGCATCTGCAATAAATTCCATGGCAAGATTATCAGAGGTCCCCAGTAGAACATGAGATCCAAATTCATGGATTTTGCTATACATATTTGAAAGCAAGAAATCCAAAATCTTACTGTTATGTGTAGGAAAAATCAATCATCTCTACAATGTCCCTTGATGTCAGAGGATCATTCTCTAGAGATAAATTACACATCCCATATTTCCAGTTAATATAGGGAAAATTAAAATCATCTAAACAATCAGGTTATTTTAATTTCATTTATCAGTCATGAATTACAAATAATTAGTTTGTTTTTAGACATTCTCACAGAAGTAAGCAACAGCTATTTAACAAACAGGCAAGAATTAGTGAAGTCCTCTCAGGTTTTCACATGACAGCCGGCATAATTGAAATGGATACCACAAATGAGCAGCAAGTTCCCTTAAAGTGACTCCCCATTGATGAATGGGAAGCTCTGTGAAAGTTAAAAAGTTCTTCACTTAACTCTGCCATGTAACAGTGCTATTAGTTTTGCACCTCAAGCAGTATCTTAATGAAAAGCACTGTGCGCAAGTTATAGCAAGTTCAAGTGGACAGTCTTTAGGTACAAAACTCTCAATGAACAAAGCAAAATCTCTTAAACTAGCAATACTAGACTTTTACCATATTGGCCAAAATGAAGAGAAAGTCTCTTACTGTTGACGTGAATTTATTCCAAAAAATATGTTTACCAAAACAGCTCCAGTGCAGACAAAAACTTTTAGCAGAATGTCTTGGGGTCAGCAAATCATACTAACAGGCTGAAAACTCTTCTTTCCCTCATCACTTCTATAGAATATGACTGCACAACAACAGTGCAGAGCTGTCTTCCTTAGGATTATCCAGATTCATACATATTAGTCTGCTTTATTATGTTTAGTGCTACAACAGCTCACATTTTGTTTTTGGTTACGGGCTGTATAGTTAGCTACCATTCCCTTATATCCAATCACCTGCCTGCTAGGTGAAGGCTTAAAGGGCCAGGTATATACTATATCCCATGAAATCTCAAGACTGGAGAAACTTAAAAAAAATATATATGTTATTTTCACGGTTCTTTAAGCCTAACAGTTCTAGATCCCTGTTGGTACCAGCTGCCAAGCATCTCAAGCTATGCTACAGATGCTTGTGCTCCCTTGAGTTTGAGGCTATCAGCTTCAAGCTAGCAGGAAAGTGTGTGAGCCCTGAAAAAATCTACATTCTGATACATTGCACCACATCAAGTTCAGGTTAGGTTGGCATAATGCTTAAGGTGTTGACTTTGCAGCCACAAGATGCAATGTTTGCCTTTCACCCTTGAAAGGAAAACTAACTAGTTTTAAAATAACCTACAAGGACAGCTGGCCTAGTACTTGCCTATAAAAGCACTTATTAAACAGAATTAATGGTGTTTTATACAAGACCTAGGGATCCCGTGTAACTGTGAAAAATTATCTATTTGAAAAATGGAAAGATAATTAAATTATTTTAATTATTTAATTTCTGCTTAAATATTTGAGTTGCACTTAGTGATCTGTGTGGTAATACTAATTTGTACTTTTCTGCTCTGTTCCATTTGTTAGTATTTTTAACTTTTTTTTTTCTGGGACCTCAGTATTTATTTATTTATGGGAGTATTTATTTAGCAGTTGTAGGAAGATTGCGTCTCTGTGTTATTCTGCATTTATATTTGTACGAGTATTTTAAAAAGGTTTCTGTTTGTATTTTAAATCATGCTGGCCCTTTGTCTTCAGTTTAATTCAAAGTTGTGATACAATTGTGTACTCCTGCCAGATTTTGAGCTTTAGTCATTCATTACTGCATTTCTTTCCATAAACAGTTTTACTGATAAATTTCTGCAAAGTTTAATGCCTAAAAAAGTAGTAGAAGGTCAGTAGTGAGAAAACAGTCTCTCCTCCAGTTTTTGTTTTAGTGCTTTTATATTCTGCTTATCATTTACCTGCTTAAAGTTGCATTCTGTGTCTGCCCCATCCCCCACTAACAACATTAATCTGAAGTTACTGAAAGAGCGCCAATATTGCCTTTATTTAACTGCATGCCACTCTAGCTAGCCTGCTTTCTCTTCCCAACTCGCCCACTTTTGCTTTTGTTTTACATTAAAGCTGAGTCTCTGGCATCTACCCATTATGATAATCAAATTTCCAAGGTCCCTCCCTCCCCTCTTTCATTGCTATTGACTGTTGTATAAGCTATGTGTGTGCCTTTCCACAGAAATGGGTTAGAACTGCCTTGCTTCCACTTTATTAAGAGTAGAGAGGACCTGGGTCATTTTCTGGCCTGAAATTGTGTAAAGGAAAGAAGAGTGTTCTGTTTTTGATTGGCTATGGAGCAGTGATTGTGCTTTTTAATCAAATCTCCTCTGATAATTAGTTGCATGATGCTTGGCTCATAACTTACCAGCAAGCTTAGACTTACATTATCATATCCATTGTTTTGGCACTTGTTTTTTTGCATTGTTTTTGTCACCGCTATATTAATTGAGTGTTTCTGTGTTGAATATCTGCATTTTTGACATTTCTTACAGTTAGGGTTGCCAGATTTATTTGTGGCTAAAACCGGACTAAGGTCACGACCCTCACATCACCCGTAACTCCACCCATCCCCCCCTCTCCCACTCATGCCCCACCCATTTTGTGACATCACAGTGACATCAGATGATGGAAAGGCCCTCTTTTTCTGTTCTGGATGTTGTTAGCCAATTTACTATGCTTTTCTATAAAAAGCATAGTAAATCAGCCAATTTAACAAACACTGATAGTCTGTTTCCTTTGTGAAACAGAATACAGGACTTTGTACAGTGTTTTCCTGACTACCAGAGACTTAAACTGATTTGTGGATAGTCCAGAAAAACGGTTAGGTGGCAACAGGGATGATTTCCAATTTCCCACCTATTGGTCGAAGTTATGCTTAAATAGGGGTAGGGATGGACTCTGCTTCACATGGATGAGAAGCTTGTTCCAGTGCATGGGGATCCTATGAGACACATTTGTGTTGTGTCTCATCAACGTGGCCTATTTATGTCACAAGCAAAATTTAAATCCTTGGATCTACTCATGCACAACACAAGGCAAAGCCGTGTCACTTATTTTAAATAAATTACTCTGATCTGAGCTTATGGCAAATTGGTAAACCTTTCTTGATTTATTCATATTTCTTCACCATTAAATAGGTAAGCAGCTGTTTTATTTACTTCTACAATGATTACAGATATTAAAATAAAATGCACAAACACTGATAGCCATTTTCTAAACAAAACAGTCCCACAATGAAAATAGACTTAGCACAAGCACTAAACTTCTGCCATTGAAGCTCACATTCATTAAAACAGTAATAAAACCCAGATTCAAATAAAATGCATCTGGCCAGTGGAGAATAAAGTTTACCTTTGGGCTGTTTTCAAATTATAGTCCATTTGAACACATTTTTATGGCCATGCAGGCATATATGTGTTCTTTGATCCACCTTCTTGATTGTAGTTTCTTGTATAATAAAGCACCACCTGTTAGAGTGTGTTTTAAAGTTATAGTTTTGAACATTTTTCCAGTAAGCAATAAAGCAAAGTGTATGACCCAGTAATGACGAAACTACATTTACTGTCAATCTGACCCCAATGCTACAGTACTGCTACCAAAGGAAATAATTTTGGAATGCCCGTAAATCAGTGGGCATAATAACATTTAACTCATAATGGATTCACAATGGGAGGGTCAACATTTCATTCTGGTGAATGCTAATGGAGAAGCTGTCTATAGACAACAATTTATGCAAAATACTTGGCAAAGTATTTAGAAGAGCAAACAAATTGCAAAGACAGGGAGTGCTGTAGCATAATTTATTGTAATTATCTACTCAGAAATCAGTGTACTCCCTGTTTTTGCAATTTGTTTGCTATCCTATATGTGTGTGTCTGTTTGTGTGTGTGTGTGTGTGTGTGTGTGTGTGTGTGTGTGTGTGTGTGTGTGTGTGTGTACATATACTTATACACAGAGGCAATGAGAGAGAGAGAGAGAGAGAGAGAGAGAGAGAGAGAGAGAGAGAATGTACAAACACACATGCACAAACCAAGAACTCAAACACTGTCCAAAAACTTCTTAAAAGTTGTCTGATTTTCATCAGCACAAAACCCAGCTGCTATTGCACACGTGTTTTTAATTTATTTTATTTTTCAGATAGTGGCCATGTGTTTAGGAGAACTATCTGGGGATGACAGGCTTGACCTATACACACATGCTAGTGGTTTGCAGGCAGCTCATGTCTAGATAAAAAAAAAATTGCAAATTACTTGATCCTTGTTTCTCTCTCTCTACACTTAATAATGCTTAGGGAGTAAAGATCCAAGTTAGCGCTAAGCAGCAGGTAAAGAATAAGAATATGGGGTTGTCCAATGCTGATCCATAGGCTTACTAAACGTATGCGGTATTAACTTCAATACAACTTAATAAACAATCTGCATAAATATCTGCATTCAAACATAGGGCCAGATTCAGGAAGGCTTACACGGAGTTCAAGAGTAGTGTAAGCCTCCGTGTAAGCCTCCTGATTCAGGAACAGCCCAAATCTCCGTAAGAGACAGCTAACACGCCTCTTACATGGACTGGACGTGGAAATGCTCAATACCTCATTTGCAGCTCAAAGATATGCAAATGAGGTATTTGAGCGATCCACAAAGCAGAAACCAGTCCGTGTAACGGACGTGTTAGCTGCAGAAATGTACTCAGCTGACAACTGAGTACATTTCTGCAAAATTAAAAACGGAGCTATGTCAGCTGCAAATAAAGGGTGCATATGTTTAATTACATGCCAATGGCCAAATATGTGGCCATTGGCAGGAAAAAGTGTTGCAAAAATAAGTTATATAACTTTTTTTTCACGGGATTTATGTGTTTAACTGCAGCGCACACCCGCGCAAACGGGGTGCGCTACCTAAAACTGAAAACTGAAGCTTATAAACCCACAATTGTGGGATTTATGTATTACATGAAATGTCAATGGAGGGACTTGCAGACCAAAACAATATGGCCTCCATTTAGTGGTTGTCAAGGCGGGAGGGGGAAGCTCCGGTAAGACATGTAACTAGTCATTACTAGGCAATCCTATGTAAATGAGGGTTACAATACTGAATCACACTGCCACATAGGTAATGAGCACTTTCTGAGTAGTGTAAGACTTAGAGAAGGGGAGGAACAGAGTAAGAGGTAGGTGACATCACGGGGGGGAAGGATAGAAAGAAATGTACCAGATTGGAGGGCAATTTAAGGTAACAGATGACAGACAGACATCAGGGAGGGAGGTGTGTCTCAACAGAACACTAGGAAAGTCAAGAAATTGAGGGTATACGCTATCCCTACACTCAAAGTTTCTTGATATACGTGCATGCGCGCCTGTGCGCGCGTGTAAGGCAGGTTCAACATGTGGGAGCGTGTTGCAAACTGTTTACAACGGTTTGCGCTGGCGTGCACGTGTGTAAGGCAGTGTGCGCTGCTTTAGCATGAATCAGCCTAGCTAACACCGTGTAAGGATGTGTGCGCGCGTGTAACACCGGCTAGGGATGTGTACGCGCGCTTAAGTGACTGTGAGCGTGTTTAAGCTGGTGTGCACATTGCTCCCCTTCAGGAAACAGAGAGGAAACAGGAAACAACCAAAATACAGGGAAACTGCCAGGGAATACTGCTGGAGTTAATTGGTGGAAACACTTGGAAGCAGGCAATTATGCAGACAGACTAGAAGCCCAACCCAGCACTTAAAACACTGCAAAGAGCAGTGCAGGCTGTTTCTCACAACAGATACTGCAAGAAAGTAAGCTATCAGAATTGAAAACTGAAAAAAAGCTGAACTCAGAGCAGAAATGCTAGGGGCTGCCATAGCTGTTATAATCAGACATAGGCGAATTGCTGAGGGTGGTGATAATGCAGATGCTGACAGACAACCCAGAGTGAGGAGAAGGAGAAGAGTATACAGGCCCAGGGTCACCTACCATGGGTTACATGAGCTGGAGATAGTAGAGCGCTATAGAGTGGACAGAGAGCTCCTGCAGCAGATTGTTGAGCTGTGCAGGCCACGCCTCACACAGAACCAACAGAGGGGAACCCATCCCAGTGGAAACCAAGGTATGTGTTGGCCTAAGAATACTAGCAACAGGTACCTTCCAGAGACCAACTGGCGATATGATGGGGATATCACAGGCATCAGCCTCCAGGGTACTGCACCAGTTCCTGGATGCCATGTCACCACATGTCAGTGATCATATATATGTCCCTAATGACCGTGAGGTTGTGGCCAACAATATGCCTCTTCCAGCAAATAGCGGATACCCTGAGGTGCTGGGTGCAATAGACTGCACGCACATACGCATCAAAGCACCAGCCGTGAGCGGGTAGAGTCTACATTAACCGCAAGGGCTTCCCCTCCATCAACTGCCAGGTCGTGTGTGATGCCCAAGGCATAATAATGAATGTGTGTGCTGGCTGCCCTGGGAGCTACCACGATTCCCACATCTGGCATCTGATGCAGCTGTACCAATCATTTGCCAATGGGGACTTCCCACACGGACACCTAGTGGGGGATGCAGGTTATGCACTTGAGCCGTGGCTGATGACACCCATCAGAAATGCACACACACCTGAACAGGAACGCCATAATGAGGCACACGCATACACGTAATATCATAGAGCGTGTGTTTGGGCTGCTCAAGTCACGGTTCCGGTGTCTGGACACATCTGGTGGAGCTTTGCAGTACACACCAACTACATGTACCCAAATGATCATGATATGTGCTATGCTACATAATATGATCCTGTGGAAACAGCTGCAGCAGGACCAGCACAAGGCTGGGCCAAACATCCCCCCACCATTGCCAAGGCCACCACAGGCAGGGTGACTGGAGGAGGAACAACCTGACCTTGTCCCAGTAGGCAGAAGGAGGCGTGCCCAGTATGCCCTGGCCTTGGCAAAGAGGCAACGATAGCACATACGCTTGGTCAGTAGGAACACTGGGACTGATACCCGCTCTGACTCACTCATACAGTAACAGGGATGCCTAACATGACACAACCTGCTTCCAAACGCACAGGGAGTGTAGTATGTGTATCCGACAGAGGTGGCCCTGCAGCACCACCTGAGGCATGAATGCCATGTGTTAAGTAATGTAATATCATGTACAATATGCACACCTGAGGACCCCAACTAACATCCATATCCACGATATGACCCTCTGGAAACAGCTGCACGTCATACAGTGATGTACATGTGCAAAAACATGGAACAAGATACAAAATGAGGGTGACTAGCAATAAATAGCATGAATAACCACACACCCATGTTTGTACCACAACAAGAAGCAACATGGAATAGCCATGGTCTAAAACCAATGGCTAAAACCGACTACTACTATATAGCCTGCTGCAGACCACTGTCCTAATAGCAGGAACTGCCCCAGGCCTATGTCCATAGGTTCATAGGTTCATACTAGGCTATCTGCCCTAGGGCATTAATAAGCCTAGCCCAGAGTTTTGTGGCTTCTGCCACCCCTGCAAGTTGATGGATAATATGCCCATTATTTTGCTGTGCCTCTGTCAAGCAGTGATACTGAGGTTATCCCTGGGGTATACCTGCAATCTCCCATCCATTGGTCAAGATCTCACTTGAACAAAGCAAGTGAGGTGCTCAGCCTCACATGTATCAGGATGTTGTTCCACACCATATGGACTCTCTGGGTGATGAATCTGTCCCTCCAGCACATCCTATTAATATCTGTGTTGAGGTTTAGGTCTCCTGCCCTTGTAGTTCTGATGGATGTAGAGGTCTTGAGGTGAAGCATGTTCATTAATTCTGGGTTGGACATAGCCTTGTATGTCAGGCACAGGTCACCTCTGAGCAGTCAGTAAGCGACTGAATACAGCTGGAATTCCTTCAGTCGGGCAGCATAAGAAATATGTTTGAGACCCTTTCACCTCCTGTCGAGGAATTTGTAGGCCCATCCAATCTGAATGGGGCATTGTATGCAATCATTGGTGTGATGAGTGATGAGTACAGGGCACGATGACCTCCCTTGATCTAGATGTGAATCACTGCATGATGAGGTGGCCAATGTAGAAGGCCTTCCAAACTACCCTGGCAATGTGAGTGTCAAACAAAAGGTCACTGTCAACCTGGGTGCCCAGATCCCTGATAACCTACATTGTGCTTAGAGGATTGCCACCTAGATGGGAAGTAGTGGTAACCTTGTTCTTCCTGAAGGGTATGGCTATGCATTGATTAGTGTTTAATGTAAGGCCATGGCCGTGGCACCAGTTATCTGTGTCTATGAGACCCTTCTGAAGGATGTCTGTGTCAGATGGGTTTCCAACTATGCTTCCCAGTTTGCAGTCATCTTCAAACTTTGTCAGCCATAATCCTCCTGTGTTTGCTCGTACTTCTGAAAAGTAGATACTGAACAAATGTGGGCCCAGGACTGAGCCCTGTGGGACACCACTTGTGACAGCTCTGGAGTGTGAACTGGCACCAGAAACTTTGACCCTGTGTGTTCCGTCACTTAGGCAGTTTGCAACCCATGCTGTGATGTATGGGTTCACAATTAAGCTGGTGATGTTTTCAATGATACCTGAGTGGGGTATTGTGTCGAAAGCTTTTGCAAGGTCAAGGTAGGCTGTGTGGACTGCCTTGCCCACGTCAATGGCCTGGGTGAGTGTTTTGAAAAGTCAACCAAGTTTAAAAGGCATGATCTGCCCTTGACAAAGCCAAACTGGACTGGATCCAATGTCTGCAAGTCCCCTATGTCTTCATTTAGAATTCTATTATGATCCTCTCCATAGCTTAGCAGAACAGGCTTGTCAAGCTGATGGGATGGTAGTTTCTGGGGTTGGTGGAGGCACCTCCTTTGTGAAGTGGGTCCACCATTGCTGTATGCCACTCCTTGGGAACATATCCTGAGGTGAGGCTAAGATTAAACAGCTGCCCTAACTGCGGTGTAATTACTCATTGAGTTCATGGAGCACACAACTGGGGACACCATCTGGTCCCATGGATAAAGTGTTTTCTGCCTTGGATTGAGCAGTTGCCACCCCAGCAGTGGAGATGTTTGGGGGCTACAATCCTCTGGTACATACCCCCAGTTGGGGAGGGGAGAAATCTGCACTGAACCTGTCAGCCAGTATGTTGCCAATGTCTGTAGGTGCAGTGATATCAACATCATTCTGAACTAAGTCTGAGCATATCTGGGAGTTTCCTCCCAGGTTTCAAACATAGGTAAAAAGGCCTCATGATTGTCCCTGGAGTCCTGAGTGGGTTTACTCTCAAAACATGCCTCGATGATTGTATGGGGAACCCAGTGTTTTACTCACAATGAGCAGGGTGTCTTCCCCACGGATTACGCCTATCTTGTAGTAGCTCCTTCCTTGTGTTGTACAGCTTGTTTATGGCTAGGGTCCACCAGACTGGATGCTTGCCTGTGGTACAAAGAGTCATTATTATTTGGGATTGCCTGAACCATGCAGTCCTGGAGGTGCTGGTAGAAGGCATTTCTAAGTGATACAGTGGCTTGGGTAATGGTGTCCGCTGGCCAGGGGCCTTGAAAGAGACCACACCAGTCCTCAGAAATGTGAAGTCGGCATTTGAGAAGGTCTTCACCGTTTCTTTTCCCATCTGGGGTGTGGGTGAGATGTGGACTCCCACCGAGAGTAGTCCATGATCTGATCTCACCAATGATGGGTATATCGCCTGGTGTTAAACAGTGTGACCCCATGTTCGTGATGATGTGTTCTAGTATGTTGCCTCCACTTGAGGGGATTGGGACCAGTTGTTCCATGGCATTTCAGTGTATGAACTCTTGGAACCTTTGTGTTAGAGTGTTGTGGCATGATTAGTGATCCCAGTCTATATGTGGATAGTTGGAATCACCCAGTAGGATGGTGTTTGGAGATACATTTATCCCCTTCAGTGTTTGCAGGATAGCTGTGTGAGGTACCTGAGTTTGAGCGGTGGCATGTAACATGCTACAAACTGCAGAGCAGTCTTGCCTACGGTCACTGGCACCTGGATGGTCTCCGACGCAACTTGTGTTGCCACCAACCATGAGGTGAGGGTGTCCTTGATGAATATGGACACCCACCATCCTTCTTGGTGTTGTCGGGATGCTGGTGCCGGAATGCATGATATGAGGTAACACCCGATAGTGCCGGGTGCTGTCAGAAGCTGTGAACCAGGTTTCAGGCACAGCACAGACATCAATGTGCTACATACTGAGAAGGGCATAGAGTGTGTGCAGCTTGAGGTTGAGACCTTGGGCATTGAGCAGCATTAGCCTTAGTGTCTTTCCTTTACTGTGTTCTAGGGTGGTAGGTGTAGAATCTGAATCTTGCATAAAAAGGCACAATGGGGTGGCAAGAGCATCATCTGAAACCGGAAGCCCAGGGTGACAGGTGCAAGCCATCCCTTGCAAATCACCGTGGCCTGTCCAGCATGACATCCCAGGCAGACAGACATTGGACGCCCCTAGAATGACACCATAGTCTAAGGAAAATACTACAGCTGATCATCTTGTCCCTGTTTATGTGGCATCATACTTGGTGAAGGTAGGATACTGCCAAGGTCAGGGTCATACCTGCCTGGCCTACATAATCAGAGGGATCCTCTATGTCTCGCTCCATGTAGTCCAGGGAGGTACATCTCAGGTCGCTCACACCAGCATGGATTATGACTGGGTCAGACCTGTACTTGCAGTTTAGTGACCTGATTGCTTGCATTATGTGGTGGATTCCAGTGCCCGATAGGCAGCTTACTGTGACCTCCTCTGTACCTGATCTGATGAGTGGGACATCAGTGTGTCTGACTATCGAGTCACCTATGACAAGTGTGTCTGGCATTGTGTTTGGCCTTAAGGGCTGTGACTGTTTGGCACACCGACTCTGTGGTCAATGTGTTGCATGTGCTGTGCCCTGTGGAGGCAGTTGTGTGAGTGTCTGCTGTGGTGGCCACCGCCATTCTGGTAGACTTCTGATCAGTGCCTCCCAGAGTGTCTCTGTGTGTCTATGTGTATGATCTTAAGTTGTGACAGTGCCATGTGAGACTGGATTAAAGATGTGTGTGTGGTTACCTTCACCCTCTCTCTGGTCTTGCTAGTCCTATGTTGAGAGAGCTCAGCCTCCACTTTGGCTATATAGTTGCATCTCTCACATGTATGTGTGTTTTATGGCAGAAGGAGAGGGTTGTCAGTGTACATGAGGCAACTGTAACAGTGCCTCAATATTCCCAGGTTCACCAGCTGAGCAGGAGAGGACACTAGCAACTGATCCCTAGACATGCTAGAAGGAATAGACAAAACAATGTTGGAATACAGGGAGATATCAAGCCCCCCAAGCCACATCATACTGTTTGATTGACAATAGCTACACATACACCGATGTTTCATAATGTCATAGTGTACTACTAGGCTATCTGCCCTAGTGCATGTATAAGCCTAGCCATAGTGATGTGGCTATTGCCACCCCTTATAGTGGTAATAAGTGTACAGAATAGATTCTGAATATTGTGCCTCTGACTTAGTAGTGACACATTATGACCCCTTACATAATTGAATAACATGACTGTGTCTCTGTCTAGTCTGTGCCTCCATCTCATATGCAGTTGTCCAGATGTCTCCTGAAGAGAGTCAGTGAGGGACTCTGTCAAACATGAACTGGGATACTCTGCTAGAGTGTGAGATGCCTCTGAGTTATGACTCTGTCCCTCCAGCATGTCCTATACATGTATGTGCTGAGGTTCAAATACTCAGCTCTCATGGCTCTGGTGGATTTGGATTACTTGCAGTGGAGCATGTCCACCAAATCCTGATTGGACATGGTCTTGTATGTCAGGCATAGGTCACCTATAAGTATGCGGTATGACACTGAACAAAGCTGGACTTCCTCTATTCTGGAAGCATATGACATGTGTTGAAGAACCCTGATCTTCATGGTAGGTACTTTTCGGTGCAAAGGTGCAAAAGGCAGGATCTGCCCTGTACAAAGCTGAACTAGGTGGGAACAAGGGTCTGTAGGTCAGTAATGTGTCTGTGTAAGAGCTCCATGACTCCTCCCATATCTTTGCAGACAAGGCTGGTTAAGCCTGTGTGGTGGTAGTTGCCATGGTCTGTGGAGGCATCTCCTTGTGGAGTGGGACCACTGCTGCCGTATGCCAGTGTTCAGGTACATATCCTGTAGCAAGACTAAGGTTAAATAGCAGTTGTATATATGGGTCCAGCCCCTTCTGGAGTTCACATAGCATGCAACTGGAGATACCAGCAGGTCCCATGGATGCTGTGTACTTGTCTTTGCTGATTGTGGCTCTCACATGGACATCCAAGATGACAGTGAGGTTACATACAGCAGTGATAACTATCTTGTTTTGGGGGTGAGGGAGGGGGTAAATCGCACTGAAGCTGTCCGCCGAATGTTGCCAATATCTGTCAGGTCACTGGAATATATGTTGTTGTGTACCAACTCTGAGCATATCCGAGGGTTCACAATCAGGTGTCTGACATAACTGAAGAAAGCAGTGTGGTTACCTTCATTGTCTTTGGTGATTTATGTCCCCAAGTTGACCTTGCATGTCTTTATGAGATAACGTAGCTTTCTACTAGTGCTGATCACAGCTGTCTTCTTTGGTGATGTAGCTCTGTCTTGCATTAGTAACCCTCATCTGTTATACAGTTTGTTTATGGCTGGGGTCCACCAGACAGGACACTTTCCCTTTGTGGAGAGGGTCCTGTTTTCAGTTGTGATTGTATGGTCCATGCTGTCTGACATCTAGCTAAGGGGAGGTCACTCTGGTTCTGCAGTTATCTTTCATCAGCATTAGAAATGACCACAACAGCCCCTGTGGGGTGTACCTCATGCACACACATCCAGCACCTGTAAAGTCCACAACAGTACCTCACCAGGAGTATGACAGAGCTGGAACACATGTAATGTGTAATCTGATTAAACAGAGTGCAGCTCCACACACTGCCATGCTGTCCACCCAGATGCAAGCTGTGCCTGATGTAGAAAGCCATGTCCAAGCTGGAATCAATGCACATGCTGCACCTTGTACAATCTGAATGGCAGGAGCTATGAACATGAGGGACCTGAACCCCAGCACTGACATATATAGGACAGGCTGCACTGCATTATCCAAAACACAGAAGCCACCCCACACATGAGTAAACTACCAGTACAGGTTGTCCATAGAGACACTGGTTGAGTCCCTCAACAGGAATCCTAATGAGTGGATGGGAGATGGGAGGTTTACCCTGGTATCAATGTTATGTCACAGGTAGACAGAGGCACAGTATACTAAACAAGACATATGACATGTCAAACTACGCTTACAATGTGTTGATGGACAAACACATTCTCCGACTAGCATTAGGTCAAGATACCTCTTGAACACAGCCAGCAAGGTGCTC
The DNA here is from genome assembly GCF_019279795.1 of Protopterus annectens. Classification (NCBI taxonomy): domain Eukaryota; kingdom Metazoa; phylum Chordata; order Ceratodontiformes; family Protopteridae; genus Protopterus; species Protopterus annectens. The sequence continues at coordinate 810,240,565 of NC_056736.1, forward strand.
TGCCTCAAATGGACCAGGATTGTATTCCACAGCATAGGAGTCTCCGAGTGATAACTCCATCCCTCCAACAAGTCCAACATACATCCCTGCTAAGGTGTAAGTCACCTGCACTAGTGGTTCAGGTGGATCTTCTGAGTCTGAGGTGGAGCATGTCCATTAATCTCTGTTTGGACATGGCCTCGCATGTCAGGCACATGTCACCTCTAAGCAGACAGTATGTGAGTGAATAGAGTGTGAGTGTCTTCAATCTGGCAGCATATGACAGCTGTTGGGGTTCCTTGATCCTTTAGGTGGGGGACAGTCAGGGTGTCTCCAATTGCTGCAGATGTTGGGTGAGATACAGCCAGAATAGGGCATTCGACTCGATCACCGGTCTGATAAGTGAAGAGTACAGGGAACAATGACCCACTAGATCTGGATGTGAATCCCATCCTGATCAGGTGGGCAATGTAGAAGGTCTTCCTAGCCACTTTAGCAATGTGAGTCTCAGAAGAATGGCGACTGTCAACCTGGGTCCCCAGGTCCATGATAACCTCCTCTGTGCTTAGAGGATTGCCACCTATATGGTAGCTTGGGGTCACCTTACTTTTCCTGAAGGGTATGTCTACACATGTTGTGCACTTTGACTTCAGGCCATGGCCCTGGCACCAGCTATCAGTTACTGTGAGTCCCTTCTGAAGGATATCAGGTGTGATGCACTGTCCACTATGGTGCCCAGTGTGCAGTCATCTGCTAACATTGTCATCCAAAGTCCTCCCATGTTGGCCTGTACTCTGGGAAGTACATGACAAACAATGGGGGCCAAGGACTGAGCCCTGTGTGACACCACCTATGACCAGCCTGGAGTCTAACATAGTGCCAGCAACTCTAACCCTGTGGGTCCCGTCCTTAAGCCAGTTTGCAACCCATCTTGTGACATATGGGTTTACATTTCAGTTGTTAGGGTTTTCCACAATACCTGAGTGGGGTATTGTGTTGAAAGTGTTTGCAAGGCCAAGGTAGGCTGTATGGACTGCCTTTCCCCAACAATGGCCTAAGTGACCAATTTGAAGATGTCAACCCAGTACAAAAGGCATGATCTGCCCCTGACCAAGCTAAAATGGGATGGGTACAATGTCTGCATGTCCCCTATATCTTTGTTTATGAGCTCAATTATGATCCTCTCCATAGATTTGCAGACTACACTTGTTAAGCTTATGGGGCAGCAATTAACAGGGTCTGTAGAGGCACTGCCTTTGTGCAGATGTGCACAACTGGACCCTAACCAGGCTGTTGTGCACACTATGGAAATGTAAAGCAGTGATAGGACTAAAGCCCAGGATACTGACCACCACAGTGAAAGTACTGAAACACTACACTAGACAGTGCTACAGTGTTAGGTCAGTATGAACGAATGTTGACAATTGTGTGCAAAGTATCCCATGCAAAACCTGCAGGCACAGTATACTCCCTGTTTTGTTCACACAAAAAGCATTCGGACAGTAACTACACAACATGGCACAGAACACACAACCATAAACTGGAGGTATTTGTTGAAGGTCACACTCATCCACAAATGTGATGGGCTGCAGAGTTCAACATATGTAAAGCCCACACTGGGCATGCTCACACACTTAGATAAATGAGACATCTTTCACACAACATGCCACAGGATGGCTGAACTGGGCATGCACACACACTTGGTCCAAATGTTACCCCTAGCAAATGGGAAAACACACCAGAGGATGCTCATCCCCCTTTCTAGACACTGATCATGTAAGCACCCTATAAGTATATTGGAGAAAAGGATTCTCTCAGTAATCCGAATAACGCGCCATGCTAATGCGTCTGACTGTAGTGTCATAACATAGTTAAGTAGGGGTTTGAGTCCAGCAGGTGGCAAGTGTGTGAAGGTGGGTAAGTGTGTGTGTAAGTGTGTATGAAAGAAACATCCCTTTTGGCAACTGGGAAAACACACCAGAGGATGATCATTCCACTTTCTAGACTCTGATGATGTCAGCACCCTATAAGTATATTGGAGAAAAGGATTTTCTCAGTAATCCAATAGCCGTGCTAATGCATCCGCCTGTAGTGTCATAACATAGTTAGGTAGGGCTTGAATCGAGCAGGTGGCAAGTGTGTGTGAAGGGGGGTAAGTGTGTATGTAAGAAACATCCCTTTTGGCAACTGGGAAAACACACCAGAGGATGATCATTCCACTTTCTAGACTCTGATGATGTCAGCACCCTATAAGTATATTGGAGAAAAGGATTCTCTCAGTAATCCGAATAGCGCGCCGTGCTAATGCGTCCATCTGTAGTATCATAACATAGTTAGGTAGGGGTTTGAATCCAGCAGGTGGCAAGTGTGTGAAGGGGGTTAAGTGTGTGTGTAAGTGTGTATGAAAAATAACATCCCTTTTGGCAACTGGGAAAACACACCAGAGGATGATCATTCCACTTTCTAGACTTTGATGATGTCAGCACCCTATAAGTATATTGGAGAAAAGAATTCTCTCAGTAATCCGAATAGCGCAATGCGTGCTAATGCAGCCGTCTGTAGTGTCATAACATAGTTAGGTAGGGGTTTGAATCCAGCAGGTGGCAAGTGTGTGTGAAGGGGGGTAAGTGTGTATGAAAGAAACATCCCTTTGGGCAACTGGGAAAACACACCAGAAGATGATCATTCCACTTTCTAATGATGTCAGCACCCTATAAGTATATCAGGGGAAAGGAAATCCCCCAGTAATTGAATAGCGCTGTGCTAATGCGTCCGCCTCTAGCTGCCTTAACATAGTTAGGTAGGGTTTGAATCCAGCAGGTGGCAAGTGTGTGTGAAGGGGATAAGTGTGTATGATTGATATATCCCTTTGGCAACTGTTAATAATGTTCTAGCTTTAACATCATTAGCATATTTGGCCAACCAAAAGTGCTATTAGTAGGTAATAAAGAAAATACAAAATTAAACAAAATTGGGACTAATGTTGATCCCTGTGGTATGTCAGGTCTGATTCTTGGCCACTTCTAATAACTGTCCCTATTTTACTTGTTGGCACCTATGTCTGAGCCAACACCCAATCCATTTAATGATATGTGGATTTATACCATGCTATACCAAAGAACAATTGTAACATATGAGATACTGTTGAAGACCTAAGAAAGATCTAGATATATATCCCCTACACTTAGACCATAGTCTAATGTCTCACTAACAGTTTCTCATAAAAATCTAATAGAATTAGTAAAAGTAGAAATTTTCCACACAAAACCATGTTGTTTAAAGTCAATGGTCACATGTGCATTTTCATGGGTAATCAAAAGAATAAACAAGCCCCTGCCAAAGCACTGGGTGAGTAATGAGGCCAAACTAGTGGGGTGATAGTTGTTACATGCATTAACTTACCTACCCTTATATATTGGCATGATATTTTGCGGCTTTTATGACTCAGAACAACACTTTTTAATAATAACTCATTGAATAACAGAGTCAGAGGTTGTACCAAGAGCCCAGGGAATCTATGAATAAATCTACTGGGCCTAGAATTTGGGGGGGGGGGGTTGCACCTCTGTTCTTTTTGGCCTTTTTAAGAGCTGCTTCCACCCTGTTTCTACATTCATAGGGTGTGAAAATTGATTTTATTATGGATGAAATCTCATTAATTAATACTTGTTTGTTGTAATTGCGGGGGCAAAATATTAATTTAAAACTTTACATATTTCAGTACTATTGCAAAGAAGTGTGTCCTAATTTAATATTGGACCCAATCTATTATTATAGGTTCATAAGTGTGTGCTAGGCTAATGAAGCCTAGTCCATATGATTACCCTGGCATTGTGCTACCTGACCTTAGTTTCCAGTGCCTTTGTTGAGTATAGCCACTGGAGTGATCCCCGGGGTGAATTTTTTATTTCCCATCCATCATCAAGATTTCTCTTGAAGAGGGCTAGTGAGGTGCTCTGTTTGACATGTATGGGAAGTCTATTCCATAGCATGGGCAGTCTCTGGGTTATGAACTTGTCCCTCTAGCTTGTTCTGTTGATTGTCATAATGAGGTTGAGGTTCCTGGAGTGTGGTGAGGAGGGATTGGGATTTCTTTAGAAGTAGCATTTCTAACAGAGATGAGGTCAGACATGGCTTTATAAGTCAAGCAGAGATCATCTAAGTAGGCAATCTGTGACAGTGAATAGCTGGAGTTTTTTGAGTCTGTCCATATAGGGCAACTGTTTAAGGCCTAGTATTATCTTTTTAAAGGGTACTTTTATGGCCTCTCCAGTTGTTGCAGGTGTCCAGTGAGGTAAATGCCAAATGGGGAATTGTACCCTATGATTGGCCTAATGAGGGAAGAGTAGAAGGAGACAATGACCTCTTTCTTCCTGGATGCAAAATCGTTAGTAATGAGATGTGCCACATAGAAGGACTTTCTGACCACAGTGGCAATGTGGTGGTCAAAAGAGAGGTTGCTGTCAACCTGTGTTCCCAGATCTCTTATAACACCTTCTGTATTCAGTGGATTACCATCGATGTGGTAATTCATGGGAAATTGTTTTTTCCCAAAGGGGATGGCAACACATTTTTTGGCATTGAGCTTAAGGCCATGGTTCTGACACCAGTTGCTGGTCTCAGTGAGACCTTTCTGTAGGATATCAGCATCACTTGGGGAATTAATAATAGCTCCCAACCTGCAATAGTCTGTGAGCTTTGTCAGCCAGAGTCCCTTCATGTTGGCCTGGACTTCAAAGAAGTAGATACCAAACAGGAGAGGACCCAGGACTGAACCCTCTGGGACTCCACTCGTGACTGGTAAGAGTCTGACTTGGAGTCAGCTACTTTCATACTGTGGGTTCTATCTATGAGCCAGTTTGCAACCTACCTAGTGATATAGGTGTTGATGCTTAGCTTAGTGAGTTTTTCTATGATTCTTGAGTGGGGAATGGTATCAGAGGCCTTGGCCAGATCAAGTAGGATGCATGAACCACCTTGCCTTCATCCACAGCTCTAGTGACTGACTCAAAGAAGTTGACCAGGTTGAGCAGGCATGATCACCCTTCAAAATACCAAACTGTGTGGGATCTAGAGTTTGGAGATTCCCTATATCCTTGTTTATTAGGTCCATGATGATGCATTCCATAGCTTTGCATATCAGACTAATCAGACTAATTGGACGATAGTCACAGGGTCTGTAGTCGCTCTTCTTTTGTGGAGAGGGATGACTTTAGCAGTGCACCAATTGGTAGGGACAAAGCCTGAAGTGAGGCTGTGATTGAACAGTGTACACAGGTGAGGTGCCAGTTCACTCTGTAGTTCATGTAGAACACAGCCAGGAATATTGTCAACTCCCATAGAAGTTGTATTCTTGGCCTTGGACAGTGCTGTTTTAAGCTATGCAGCAGTAATAGTGGGTGCCTGGCAATCTACTGGTATTGTGATTGGTCCCTTGGTGGGGGAGTATGGGGAAAGTTGGCACTGAATCTGTCATCCAGTATACTGGCAATATATGTTGGCTCGGTATAGGAGGTACCATTGTGCAGTAGCTCAGAGCAAATCTGGGTAATGCCGTGGAGATTCTTTACATAACTATAGAAGGCCTTGTTGTTGCCTTTACTATCTGATGCAATTCTGTTTTCATAGCTAGCTTTAGGGAATTTGATGAGGGATTTCAACTTTTTGTTGAGGCTGACAAGGGAGTTTTTCCAGTCTTGGGACTTCACCTTATTCAACATCAGTTTACTCATTCGGTTGTAGAATTTCTTTATGGCAGGGACCACCAGATTGGTTTCCTTTTTGGAGGAGAGCATCTTGGTCCTATTGGCTATGGTGAGATCCATGCATTTGTGTACGTGTTCATACAGTGCATTTGTGTATGATTTGGCGGTCATGCAAGTGTTCTCCATTTGCACAGGTGATGTGAAGTTAGCCACCTCTGTTTTTAAGAGCTCAAAGTTAGCTTTGGAGAAGTTTTTCATGGTAGTTACCTTGGCAGGGGGGGGGTGGATTTACAAGGTGATTAGTTTGTGGTCGGATCTAACCAGGGAGGAGTTGACTATTGGTGTACAGCAACAATCGTCCATGTTAGTAATTACCAGGTCAAGGATGTTGCCTTTGGGGGTGGTAAGAACAAGCTGGTCCAGGGCATTGGAATTAATGAATTCCAGGAAATATTATGCAAGTGTATTGGTACATGAGTAGTTTTCCCAGTTAATAGAGTGGTATTTGAAGTCACCCAGTATGAGAGTGTTAGGTTGGACCCTAATATTTTCCAGGGTGCTTAGGAACATGGAGTGTGAGTCCTTGGACATGGCTGGAGGCTCATAACAGGCTATGGCCTGAATTGCTGTCTTACTAAATGCTAGTTGCACTTGAGGTGTCTCTGATGTGTTATGTTGGGAAACCAGGCTAGAGGTGTGTGCATCCTTTATGAATATGGAAATGCCACCGTCTTTGGAGCTTCTGTCCAAGTTCTGGGGCAGAAAGGTGTGGAATGAGTTATAGCCTGGTAATGCAGGGGTGCTTTCTGCTGCCTTGAACCAGGTCTCTGTTACAGCACAAATGTCAATGTTCTCCATGTTAAGGGGTGCTTCGAGTGAGTGCATTTTGAGATTTAGACTTCTAGCGTTGAGCAGCATGACCCTCAGATTGCACTTGTTTGTAGCTGTTATGGTGGTAATTTGGTCTTTGAAACACCGCCTAAAAAAGGCACTATAGGGCTGGCAAGAGCCTTGGCCAGTATCCGGAAGCCCAGGGGTGGCAGATGGAGGCCATCTCTGGCAAAGCATCGAGTTCTGTCAATCATGTCATCCCAGCCAGATACTGGATCTCCTTAGAATGATACCAGAAACTTAGCAAATTGTTGAAATCAATCATTTTCGCTTGTACTGTGGTATCATTCTGAGTGATGGTAGGAGGCTGCTCAGGGCTAGGATCATACCCGCCTGGGCTAAATAATCTGGTAGCTCCGCTATGTCTCTTTTCATGTAGAGGTACATGTCAGGTCATTCACACCCACATGTACAATGACAGAGTCATATTTGTACCTGTTATTGAGGGGCCTCAGTGCATGCGTTATGTGGTGGACCTGGCACCTGACAGGCAGCTGTCTTTACTTTCTCCTTATTCAGCCTAGTGAGTGGGACATCAATGTGCCTCACTATTGAGTCACCTATGACTAGTGTGTTTGGAATGCTCTTTTGCCTTAGGGGATTTGGGTGAGTGGCATGCTGTTTAGGAGAGTTATGTGTCTCGTGATTAGTGTTGTCTTGTGGTGGTCGAGTGCATTTCTGCCTTGGAGGTCTCTGCTGTTTGGGTAGATTTTTATTGAGAGCCTCTGTGAAGTTGTGTGTGTGTTTTGTGTTTTTATGTGAAGGCACTATTGGTGTGTGTTCTGCAGAGCTATGTATTCCAGTGGTGTGGTGCCAGTGTTGACCTTCTTCTCTTGACCAGCTTTTCTGGTTTTGGCTGGAGAGTGCATGGCTTCCAGTTTGGATATATAAGTGCATCTCTCTCAAGTCTTGAGCGTTGGGAGGTAAGAGGTGAGGGTTGTCAGTGTACATGAGTCAGTTACTGCATTGCCTCAGGATGCCCAAGTTCAGCAGGTTAGTAGGAGAAATCACAGAGAATTGACCTTTAGACATGCCTGAGGGGTGGGCATTAATAAGTGTTGGAGCTGTTTCCTTGTAGAACATTTAGTGCTGGTAGCACTTTTGTGTGCTACGATAATTGCTACAAGAAGTCTGGTAAAGTGCTAGACTAATAAGCTAGTAAAAGTGCAGGACAGGATAGAACTAGCAGATCTAAGGGAAAAATTGAGGAGCAGACTTTTTGGTACCACTCAGAAGGTTACAAACAGAGCTGCATGCAGCAAATCTGTATCTGGACAAGACTAGTTACAGGAAAGGCAGGAAATAAAAGGAAACATGGGCTTTTAAACCAGAAAGTTGAAAGAGATGGAAAAACTGCCAAACGGCCAATAAACTACAATGTCTGGGCCAGTTACTACTCTTGTGGTAGATAGGCTACCTAGTGCTTATCACTATCACTGATAAGCTAGAAGGCTTCCCACCAACACAGAAAGGCTTGGGGGGCTCAGAAGCTTACAAACAGTCCTGGATACAGCAAGTCTGTATCTGGACTAGACTAGTTACAGGAAAGGTGGGAAACAAGTGCAAATGCGGGCTTTTAAACCAGAAAGTTGAAGGAGATGGAAAAAACTGCCCAAACGGCCAATTTATTAATTCATTTATTAATTAATGTTATTAATTTTGTTTGCATTGTTAACATAATTATAAATGTTTTTGATATCCACATTCTTAGTTAATTCTTCATTTTCACATTCAAATGCTTTAATTTGATTTCTCAGCAACTAACATATTTTAAGTGTTTGTTTTGAACTTATTGTATCGAATTTTAAATTTCTGGCAGCACATTCTTTTCTCCATAAGTAATTTTGTTAAATTCCTAGTCCACCATAGTGGAGAGGCATATTTTCCCCCTTATCATTTTGAGTTTACGGCAAATTGCCAATGAATGCAAGTGCTTATGGTTAAAAGTTGCCAAGTAGCACATACGTCAGATGCATTATAGATATACCAGTCAACAATCTGAAACAGTTCATGAGAAGTATTTGAATAGTTACAGCCATCATTAAGGTGTTAACAAAGGCATCTGCAATAAATTCCATGGCAAGATTATCAGAGGTCCCCAGTAGAACATGAGATCCAAATTCATGGATTTTGCTATACATATTTGAAAGCAAGAAATCCAAAATCTTACTGTTATGTGTAGGAAAAATCAATCATCTCTACAATGTCCCTTGATGTCAGAGGATCATTCTCTAGAGATAAATTACACATCCCATATTTCCAGTTAATATAGGGAAAATTAAAATCATCTAAACAATCAGGTTATTTTAATTTCATTTATCAGTCATGAATTACAAATAATTAGTTTGTTTTTAGACATTCTCACAGAAGTAAGCAACAGCTATTTAACAAACAGGCAAGAATTAGTGAAGTCCTCTCAGGTTTTCACATGACAGCCGGCATAATTGAAATGGATACCACAAATGAGCAGCAAGTTCCTTAAAGTGACTCCCCATTGATGAATGGGAAGCTCTGTGAAAGTTAAAAAGTTCTTCACTTAACTCTGCCATGTAACAGTGCTATTAGTTTTGCACCTCAAGCAGTATCTTAATGAAAAGCACTGTGCGCAAGTTATAGCAAGTTCAAGTGGACAGTCTTTAGGTACAAAACTCTCAATGAACAAAGCAAAATCTCTTAAACTAGCAATACTAGACTTTTACCATATTGGCCAAAATGAAGAGAAAGTCTCTTACTGTTGACGTGAATTTATTCCAAAAAATATGTTTACCAAAACAGCTCCAGTGCAGACAAAAACTTTTAGCAGAATGTCTTGGGGTCAGCAAATCATACTAACAGGCTGAAAACTCTTCTTTCCCTCATCACTTCTATAGAATATGACTGCACAACAACAGTGCAGAGCTGTCTTCCTTAGGATTATCCAGATTCATACATATTAGTCTGCTTTATTATGTTTAGTGCTACAACAGCTCACATTTTGTTTTTGGTTACGGGCTGTATAGTTAGCTACCATTCCCTTATATCCAATCACCTGCCTGCTAGGTGAAGGCTTAAAGGGCCAGGTATATACTATATCCCATGAAATCTCAAGACTGGAGAAACTTAAAAAAAATATATATGTTATTTTCACGGTTCTTTAAGCCTAACAGTTCTAGATCCCTGTTGGTACCAGCTGCCAAGCATCTCAAGCTATGCTACAGATGCTTGTGCTCCCTTGAGTTTGAGGCTATCAGCTTCAAGCTAGCAGGAAAGTGTGTGAGCCCTGAAAAAAATCTACATTCTGATACATTGCACCACATCAAGTTCAGGTTAGGTTGGCATAATGCTTAAGGTGTTGACTTTGCAGCCACAAGATGCAATGTTTGCCTTTCACCCTTGAAAGGAAAACTAACTAGTTTTAAAATAACCTACAAGGACAGCTGGCCTAGTACTTGCCTATAAAAGCACTTATTAAACAGAATTAATGGTGTTTTATACAAGACCTAGGGATCCCGTGTAACTGTGAAAAATTATCTATTTGAAAAATGGAAAGATAATTAAATTATTTTAATTATTTAATTTCTGCTTAAATATTTGAGTTGCACTTAGTGATCTGTGTGGTAATACTAATTTGTACTTTTCTGCTCTGTTCCATTTGTTAGTATTTTTAACTTTTTTTTTTCTGGGACCTCAGTATTTATTTATTTATGGGAGTATTTATTTAGCAGTTGTAGGAAGATTGCGTCTCTGTGTTATTCTGCATTTATATTTGTACAGTATTTTAAAAAGGTTTCTGTTTGTATTTTAAATCATGCTGGCCCTTTGTCTTCAGTTTAATTCAAAGTTGTGATACAATTGTGTACTCCTGCCAGATTTTGAGCTTTAGTCATTCATTACTGCATTTCTTTCCATAAACAGTTTTACTGATAAATTTCTGCAAAGTTTAATGCCTAAAAAAGTAGTAGAAGGTCAGTAGTGAGAAAACAGTCTCTCCTCCAGTTTTTGTTTTAGTGCTTTTATATTCTGCTTATCATTTACCTGCTTAAAGTTGCATTCTGTGTCTGCCCCATCCCCCACTAACAACATTAATCTGAAGTTACTGAAAGAGCGCCAATATTGCCTTTATTTAACTGCATGCCACTCTAGCTAGCCTGCTTTCTCTTCCCAACTCGCCCACTTTTGCTTTTGTTTTACATTAAAGCTGAGTCTCTGGCATCTACCCATTATGATAATCAAATTTCCAAGGTCCCTCCCTCCCCTCTTTCATTGCTATTGACTGTTGTATAAGCTATGTGTGTGCCTTTCCACAGAAATGGGTTAGAACTGCCTTGCTTCCACTTTATTAAGAGTAGAGAGGACCTGGGTCATTTTCTGGCCTGAAATTGTGTAAAGGAAAGAAGAGTGTTCTGTTTTTGATTGGCTATGGAGCAGTGATTGTGCTTTTTAATCAAATCTCCTCTGATAATTAGTTGCATGATGCTTGGCTCATAACTTACCAGCAAGCTTAGACTTACATTATCATATCCATTGTTTTGGCACTTGTTTTTTTGCATTGTTTTTGTCACCGCTATATTAATTGAGTGTTTCTGTGTTGAATATCTGCATTTTTGACATTTCTTACAGTTAGGGTTGCCAGATTTATTTGTGGCTAAAACCGGACTAAGGTCACGACCCTCACATCACCCGTAACTCCACCCATCCCCCCCTCTCCCACTCATGCCCCACCCATTTTGTGACATCACAGTGACATCAGATGATGGAAAGGCCCTCTTTTTCTGTTCTGGATGCTTGCTTTCAGCCAATTTACTATGCTTTTCTATAAAAAAGCATAGTAAATCAGCCAATTTAACAAACACTGATAGTCTGTTTCCTTTTGTGAAACAGAATACAGGACTTTGTACAGTGTTTTCCTGACTACCAGAGACTTAAACTGATTTGTGGATAGTCCAGAAAAAAAACGGTTAGGTGGCAACAGGGATGATTTCCAATTTCCCACCTATTGGTCGAAGTTATGCTTAAATAGGGGTAGGGATGGACTCTGCTTCACATGGATGAGAAGCTTGTTCCAGTGCATGGGGATCCTATGAGACACATTTGTGTTGTGTCTCATCAACGTGGCCTATTTATGTCACAAGCAAAATTTAAATCCTTGGATCTACTCATGCACAACACAAGGCAAAGCCGTGTCACTTATTTTAAATAAATTACTCTGATCTGAGCTTATGGCAAATTGGTAAACCTTTCTTGATTTATTCATATTTCTTCACCATTAAATAGGTAAGCAGCTGTTTTATTTACTTCTACAATGATTACAGATATTAAAATAAAATGCACAAACACTGATAGCCATTTTCTAAACAAAACAGTCCCACAATGAAAATAGACTTAGCACAAGCACTAAACTTCTCTGCCATTGAAGCTCACATTCATTAAAACAGTAATAAAACCCAGATTCAAATAAAATGCATCTGGCCAGTGGAGAATAAAGTTTACCTTTGGGCTGTTTTCAAATTATAGTCCATTTGAACACATTTTTATGGCCATGCAGGCATATATGTGTTCTTTGATCCACCTTCTTGATTGTAGTTTCTTGTATAATAAAGCACCACCTGTTAGAGTGTGTTTTAAAGTTATAGTTTTGAACATTTTTCCAGTAAGCAATAAAGCAAAGTGTATGACCCAGTAATGACGAAACTACATTTACTGTCAATCTGACCCCAATGCTACAGTACTGCTACCAAAGGAAATAATTTTGGAATGCCCGTAAATCAGTGGGCATAATAACATTTAACTCATAATGGATTCACAATGGGAGGGTCAACATTTCATTCTGGTGAATGCTAATGGAGAAGCTGTCTATAGACAACAATTTATGCAAAATACTTGGCAAAGTACTTTGCAGCAGGTTAGCAAACAAATTGCAAAGACAGGGAGTGCTGTAGCATAATTTATTGTAATTATCTACTCAGAAATCAGTGTACTCCCTGTTTTTGCAATTTGTTTGCTAACCTATATGTGTGTGTCTGTTTGTGTGTGTGTGTGTGTGTGTGTGTGTGTGTGTGTGTGTGTGTGTGTGTGTGTGTGTACATATACTTATACACAGAGGCAATGAGAGAGAGAGAGAGAGAGAGAGAGAGAGAGAGAGAGAGAGAATGTACAAACACACATGCACAAACCAAGAACTCAAACACTGTCCAAAAACTTCTTAAAAAGTTGTCTGATTTTCATCAGCACAAAACCCAGCTGCTATTGCACACGTGTTTTTAATTTATTTTATTTTTCAGATAGTGGCCATGTGTTTAGGAGAACTATCTGGGGATGACAGGCTTGACCTATACACACATGCTAGTGGTTTGCAGGCAGCTCATGTCTAGATAAAAAAAAAATTGCAAATTACTTGATCCTTGTTTCTCTCTCTCTACACTTAATAATGCTTAGGGAGTAAAGATCCAAGTTAGCGCTAAGCAGCAGCAGGTAAAGAATAAGAATATGGGGTTGTCCAATGCTGATCCATAGGCTTACTAAACGTATGCGGTATTAACTTCAATACAACTTAATAAACAATCTGCATAAATATCTGCATTCAAACATAGGGCCAGATTCAGGAAGGCTTACACGGAGTTCAAGAGTAGTGTAAGCCTCCGTGTAAGCCTCCTGATTCAGGAACAGCCCAAATCTCCGTGTAAGAGACAGCTAACACGTCTCTTACATGGACTGGGCGTGGAAATGCTCAATACCTCATTTGCAGCTCAAAGATATGCAAATGAGGTATTTGAGCGATCCACAAAGCAGAAACCAGTCCGTGTAACGGTGTTAGTTGCAGAAATGTACTCAGCTGACAACTGAGTACATTTCTGCAAAATTAAAAACGGAGCTATGTCAGCTCCAAATAAAGGGTGCATATGTTTAATTAAGCATGCCAATGGCCAAATATGTGGCCATTGGCAGGAAAAAGTGTTGCAAAAATAAGTTATATAACTTTTTTTTTTTTCACGGGATTTATGTGTTTAACTGCAGTGCACACCCGCACAAACGGGGTGCGCTACCTAAAACTGAAAACTGAAGCTTATAAACCCACAATTGTGGGATTTATGTATTACATGAAATGTCAATGGAGGGACTTGCAGACCAAAAACAATATGGCCTCCATTTAGTGGTTGTCAAGGCGGGGAGGGGGGGGGAAGCTCCGTGTAAGACATGTAACTAGTCATTACTAGGCAATCCTATGTAAATGAGGGTTACAATACTGAATCACACTGCCACATAGGTAATGAGCACTTTCTGAGTAGTGTAAGACTTAGAGAAGGGGGAGGAACAGAGTAAGAGGTAGGTGACATCACGGGGGGGAAGGATAGAAAGAAATGTACCAGATTGGAGGGCAATTTAAGGTAACAGATGACAGACAGACATCAGGGAGGGAGGTGTGTCTCAACAGAACACTAGGAAAGTCAAGAAATTGAGGGTATACGCTATCCCTACACTCAAAGTTTCTTGATATACGTGCATGCGCGCCTGTGCGCGCGTGTAAGGCAGGTTCAACATGTGGGAGCGTGTTGCAAACTGTTTACAACGGTTTGCGCGGGCGTGCACGTGTGTAAGGCAGTGTGCGCGCGTTTTAGCATGAATCAGCCTAGCTAACACCGTGTAAGGATGTGTGCGCGCGTGTAACACCGTGTAGGGATGTGTACGTGCGTTTAAGTGACTGTGAGCGTGTTTAAGCTGGTGTGCACATTGCTCCCCTTCAGGAAACAGAGAGGAAACAGGAAACAACCAAAATACAGGGAAACTGCCAGGGAATACTGCTGGAGTTAATTGGTGGAAACACTTGGAAGCAGGCAATTATGCAGACAGACTAGAAGCCCAACCCAGCACTTAAAACACTGCAAAGAGCAGTGCAGGCTGTTTCTCACAACAGATACTGCAAGAAAGTAAGCTATCAGAATTGAAAACTGAAAAAGCTGAACTCAGAGCAGAAATGCTAGGCGCTGCCATAGCTGTTATAATCAGACATAGGCGAATTGCTGAGGGTGGTGATAATGCAGATGCTGACAGACAACCCAGAGTGAGGAGAAGGAGAAGAGTATACAGGCCCAGGGTCACCTACCATGGGTTACATGAGCTGGAGATAGTAGAGCGCTATAGAGTGGACAGAGAGCTCCTGCAGCAGATTGTTGAGCTGTGCAGGCCACGCCTCACACACAGAACCAACAGAGGGGAACCCATCCCAGTGGAAACCAAGGTATGTGTTGGCCTAAGAATACTAGCAACAGGTACCTTCCAGAGACCAACTGGCGATATGATGGGGATATCACAGGCATCAGCCTCCAGGGTACTGCACCAGTTCCTGGATGCCATGTCACCACATGTCAGTGATCATATATATGTCCCTAATGACCGTGAGGTTGTGGCCAACAATATGCGTCTCTTCCAGCAAATAGCGGGATACCCTGAGGTGCTGGGTGCAATAGACTGCACGCACATACGCATCAAAGCACCAGCCGGTGAGCGGGGTAGAGTCTACATTAACCGCAAGGGATACCCCTCCATCAACTGCCAGGTCGTGTGTGATGCCCAAGGCATAATAATGAATGTGTGTGCTGGCTGCCCTGGGAGCTACCACGATTCCCACATCTGGCATCTGATGCAGCTGTACCAATCATTTGCCAATGGGGACTTCCCACACGGACACCTAGTGGGGGATGCAGGTTATGCACTTGAGCCGTGGCTGATGACACCCATCAGAAATGCACACACACCTGAACAGGAACGCCATAATGAGGCACACGCACAAACACGTAATATCATAGAGCGTGTGTTTGGGCTGCTCAAGTCACGGTTCCCGTGTCTGGACACATCTGGTGGAGCTTTGCAGTACACACCAACTACATGTACCCAAATGATCATGATATGTGCTATGCTACATAATATGATCCTGTGGAAACAGCTGCAGCAGGACCAGCACAAGGCTGGGCCAAACATCCCCCCACCATTGCCAAGGCCACCACAGGCAGGGGGTGACTCGGAGGAGGAACAACCTGACCTTGTCCCAGTAGGCAGAAGGAGGCGTGCCCAGTATGCCCTGGCCTTGGCAAAGAGGCAACGCATAGCACATACGCTTGGTCAGTAGGAACACTGGGACTGATACCCGCTCTGACTCACTCATACAGTAACAGGGATGCCTAACATGACACAACCTGCTTCCAAACGTACAGGGAGTGTAGTATGTGTATCCGACAGAGGTGGCCCTGCAGCACCACCTGAGGCATGAATGCCATGTGTTAAGTAATGTAATATCATGTACAATATGCACACCTGAGGACCCCAACTAACATCCATATCCCTGCGGAAACAGCTGCACGTCATACAGTGATGTACATGTGCAAAAACATGGAACAAGATACAAAATGAGGGTGACTAGCAATAAATAGCATGAATAACCACACACCCATGTTTGTACCACAACAAGAAGCAACATGGAATAGCCATGGTCAAAAACCAATGGCTAAAACCGACTACTACTATATAGCCTGCTGCAGACCACTGTCCTAATAGCAGGAACTGCCCCAGGCCTATGTCCATAGGTTCATAGGTTCATACTAGGCTATCTGCCCTAGGGCATTAATAAGCCTAGCCCAGAGTTTTGTGGCTTCTGCCACCCCTGCAAGTTGATGGATAATATGCCCATTATTTTGCTGTGCCTCTGTCAAGCAGTGATACTGAGGTTATCCCTGGGGTATACCTGCAATCTCCCATCCATTGGTCAAGATCTCACTTGAACAAAGCAAGTGAGGTGCTCAGCCTCACATGTATCAGGATGTTGTTCCACACCATATGGACTCTCTGGGTGATGAATCTGTCCCTCCAGCACATCCTATTAATATCTGTGTTGAGGTTTAGGTCTCCTGCCCTTGTAGTTCTGATGGATGTAGAGGTCTTGAGGTGAAGCATGTTCATTAATTCTGGGTTGGACATAGCCTTGTATGTCAGGCACAGGTCACCTCTGAGCAGTCAGTAAGCGACTGAATACAGCTGGAATTCCTTCAGTCGGGCAGCATAAGAAATATGTTTGAGACCCTTTCACCTCCTGTCGAGGAATTTGTAGGCCCATCCAATCTGAATGGGGCATTGTATGCAATCATTGGTGTGATGAGTGATGAGTACAGGGGAACGATGACCTCCCTTGATCTAGATGTGAATCACTGCATGATGAGGTGGCCAATGTAGAAGGCCTTCCAAACTACCCTGGCAATGTGAGTGTCAAACAAAAGGTCACTGTCAACCTGGGTGCCCAGATCCCTGATAACCTACATTGTGCTTAGAGGATTGCCACCTAGATGGGAAGTAGTGGTAACCTTGTTCTTCCTGAAGGGTATGGCTATGCATTGATTAGTGTTTAATGTAAGGCCATGGCCGTGGCACCAGTTATCTGTGTCTATGAGACCCTTCTGAAGGATGTCTGTGTCAGATGGGTTTCCAACTATGCTTCCCAGTTTGCAGTCATCTTCAAACTTTGTCAGCCATAATCCTCCTGTGTTTGCTCGTACTTCTGAAAAGTAGATACTGAACAAATGTGGGCCCAGGACTGAGCCCTGTGGGACACCACTTGTGACAGCTCTGGAGTGTGAACTGGCACCAGAAACTTTGACCCTGTGTGTTCCGTCACTTAGGCAGTTTGCAACCCATGCTGTGATGTATGGGTTCACAATTAAGCTGGTGATGTTTTCAATGATACCTGAGTGGGGTATTGTGTCGAAAGCTTTTGCAAGGTCAAGGTAGGCTGTGTGGACTGCCTTGCCCACGTCAATGGCCTGGGTGAGTGTTTTGAAAAAGTCAACCAAGTTTAAAAGGCATGATCTGCCCTTGACAAAGCCAAACTGGACTGGATCCAATGTCTGCAAGTCCCCTATGTCTTCATTTAGAATTCCCATTATGATCCTCTCCATAGCTTAGCAGAACAGGCTTGTCAAGCTGATGGGATGGTAGTTTCTGGGGTTGGTGGAGGCACCTCCTTTGTGAAGTGGGTCCACCATTGCTGTATGCCACTCCTTGGGAACATATCCTGAGGTGAGGCTAAGATTAAACAGCTGCCCTAACTGCGGGTGTAATTACTCATTGAGTTCATGGAGCACACAACTGGGGACACCATCTGGTCCCATGGATAAAGTGTTTTCTGCCTTGGATTGAGCAGTTCCCACCCCAGCAGTGGAGATGTTTGGGGGCTACAATCCTCTGGTACATACCCCCAGTTGGGGAGGGGAGAAATCTGCACTGAACCTGTCAGCCAGTATGTTGCCAATGTCTGTAGGTGCAGTGATATCAACATCATTCTGAACTAAGTCTGAGCATATCTGGGAGTTTCCTCCCAGGTTTCAAACATAGGTAAAAAGGCCTCATGATTGTCCCTGGAGTCCTGAGTGGGTTTACTCTCAAAACATGCCTCGGATGATTGTATGGGGAACCCAGTGTTTTACTCACAATGAGCAGGGTGTCTTCCCCACGGATTACGCTCTATCTTGTAGTAGCTCCTTCCTTGTGTTGTACAGCTTGTTTATGGCTAGGGTCCACCAGACTGGATGCTTGCCTGTGGTACAAAGAGTCATTATTATTTGGGATTGCCTGAACCATGCAGTCCTGGAGGTGCTGGTAGAAGGCATTTCTAAGTGATACAGTGGCTTGGGTAATGGTGTCCGCTGGCCTGGGGCCTTGAAAGAGACCACACCAGTCCTCAGAAATGTGAAGTCGGCATTTGAGAAGGTCTTCACCGTTTCTTTTCCCATCTGGGGTGTGGGTGAGATGTGGACTCCCACTGAGAGTAGTCCATGATCTGATCTCACCAATGATGGGTATATGCCTGGTGTTGAACAGTGTGACCCCATGTTCGTGATGATGTGTTCTAGTATGTTGCCTCCACTTGAGGGGATTGGGACCAGTTGTTCCATGGCATTTCAGTGTATGAACTCTTGGAACCTTTGTGTTAGAGTGTTGTGGCATGATTAGTGATCCCAGTCTATATGTGGATAGTTGGAATCACCCAGTAGGATGGTGTTTGGAGATACATTTATCCCCTTCAGTGTTTGCAGGATAGCTGTGTGAGGTACCTGAGTTTGAGCGGGTGGCATGTAACATGCTACAAACTGCAGAGCAGTCTTGCCTACGGTCACTGGCACCTGGATGGTCTCCGATGCATTGTGTGTTGCCACCAACCATGAGGTGAGGGTGTCCTTGATGAATATGGACACCCACCATCCTTCTTGGTGTTGTCGGGATGCTGGTGCCGGAATGCATGATATGAGGTAACACCCGATAGTGCCGGAGTGCTGTCAGAAGCTGTGAACCAGGTTTCAGGCACAGCACAGACATCAATGTGCTACATACTGAGAAGGGCATAGAGTGTGTGCAGCTTGAGGTTGAGACCTTGGGCATTGAGCAGCATTAGCCTTAGTGTCTTTCCTTTACTGTGTTCTAGGGTGGTAGGTGTAGAATCTGAATCTTGCATAAAAAGGCACAATGGGGTGGCAAGAGCATCATCTGAAATCCGGAAGCCCAGGGGTGACAGGTGCAAGCCATCCCTTGCAAATCACCGTGGCCTGTCCAGCATGTCATCCCAGGCAGACAGACATTGGACCCCCTTAGAATGACACCATAGTCTAAGCAAAATACTACAGCTGATCATCTTGTCTCTGTTTATGTGGCATCATACTTGGTGAAGGTAGGATACTGCCGAAGGTCAGGGTCATACCTGCCTGGCCTACATAATCAGAGGGATCCTCTATGTCTCGTTCCATGTAGTCCAGGGAGGTACATCTCAGGTCGTTCACACCAGCATGGATTATGACTGGGTCAGACCTGTACTTGCAGTTTAGTGACCTGATTGCTTGCATTATGTGGTGGATTCCAGTGCCCGATAGGCAGCTTACTGTGACCTCCTCTGTACCTGATCTGATGAGTGGGACATCAGTGTGTCTGACTATCGAGTCACCTATGACAAGTGTGTCTGGCATTGTGTTTGGCCTTAAGGGCTGTGACTGTTTGGCACACCGACTCTGTGGTCAATGTGTTGCATGTGCTGTGCCCTGTGGAGGCAGTTGTGTGAGTGTCTGCTGTGGTGGCCACCGCCATTCTGGTAGACTTCTGATCAGTGCCTCCCAGAGTGTCTCTGTGTGTCTATGTGTATGATCTTAAGTTGTGACAGTGCCATGTGAGACTGGATTAAAGATGTGTGTGTGGTTACCTTCACCCTCTCTCTGGTCTTGCTAGTCCTATGTTGAGAGAGCTCAGCCTCCACTTTGGCTATATAGTTGCATCTCTCACATGTATGTGTGTTTTATGGCAGAAGGAGAGGGTTGTCAGTGTACATGAGGCAACTGTAACAGTGCCTCAATATTCCCAGGTTCACCAGCTGAGCAGGAGAGGACACTAGCAACTGATCCCTAGACATGCTAGAAGGAATAGACAAAACAATGTTGGAATACAGGGAGATATCAAGCCCCCAAGCCACATCATACTGTTTGATTGACAATAGCTACACATACACCGGTGTTTCATAATGTCATAGTGTACTACTAGGCTATCTGCCCTAGTGCATGTATAAGCCTAGCCATAGTGATGTGGCTATTGCCACCCCTTATAGTGGTAATAAGTGTACAGAATAGATTCTGAATATTGTGCCTCTGACTTAGTAGTGACACATTATGACCCCCTTACATAATTGAATAACATGACTGTGTCTCTGTCTAGTCTGTGCCTCCATCTCATATGCAGTTGTCCAGATGTCTCCTGAAGAGAGTCAGTGAGGGACTCTGTCAAACATGAACTGGGATACTCTGCTAGAGTGTGAGATGCCTCTGAGTTATGACTCTGTCCCTCCAGCATGTCCTATACATGTATGTGCTGAGGTTCAAATACTCAGCTCTCATGGCTCTGGTGGATTTGGATTACTTGCAGTGGAGCATGTCCACCAAATCCTGATTGGACATGGTCTTGTATGTCAGGCATAGGTCACCTATAAGTATGCGGTATGACACTGAACAAAGCTGGACTTCCTCTATTCTGGAAGCATATGACATGTGTTGAAGAACCCTGATCTTCATGGTAGGTACTTTTCGGGTGCAAAGGTGCAAAAGGCAGGATCTGCCCTGTACAAAGCTGAACTAGGTGGGAACAAGGGTCTGTAGGTCAGTAATGTGTCTGTGTAAGAGCTCCATGACTCCTCCCATATCTTTGCAGACAAGGCTGGTTAAGCCTGTGTGGTGGTAGTTGCCATGGTCTGTGGAGGCATCTCCTTGTGGAGTGGGACCACTGTTGCCGTATGCCAGTGTTCAGGTACATATCCTGTAGCAAGACTAAGGTTAAATAGCAGTTGTATATATGGGTCCAGCCCCTTCTGGAGTTCACATAGCATGCAACTGGAGATACCAGCAGGTCCCATGGATGCTGTGTACTTGTCTTTGCTGATTGTGGCTCTCACATGGACATCCAAGATGACAGTGAGGTTACATACAGCAGTGATAACTATCTTGTTTTGGGGGTGAGGGAGGGGGTAAATCGCACTGAAGCTGTCCGCCGGAATGTTGCCAATATCTGTCAGGTCACTGGAATATATGTTGTTGTGTACCAACTCTGAGCATATCCGAGGGTTCACAATCAGGTGTCTGACATAACTGAAGAAAGCAGTGTGGTTACCTTCATTGTCTTTGGTGATTTATGTCCCCAAGTTGACCTTGCATGTCTTTATGAGATAACGTAGCTTTCTACTAGTGCTGATCACAGCTGTCTTCTCTTTTGGAGATGTAGCTCTGTCTTGCATTAGTAACCCTCATCTGTTATACAGTTTGTTTATGGCTGGGGTCCACCAGACAGGACACTTTCCCTTTGTGGAGAGGGTCCTGTTTTCAGTTGTGATTGTATGGTCCATGCTGTCTGACATCTAGCTAAGGGGAGGTCACTCTGGTTCTGCAGTTATCTTTCATCAGCATTAGAAATGACCACAACAGCCCCTGTGGGGTGTACCTCATGCACACACATCCAGCACCTGTAAAGTCCACAACAGTACCTCACCAGGAGTATGACAGAGCTGGAACACATGTAATGTGTAATCTGATTAAACAGAGTGCAGCTCCACACACTGCCATGCTGTCCACCCAGATGCAAGCTGTGCCTGATGTAGAAAGCCATGTCCAAGCTGGAATCAATGCACATGCTGCACCTTGTACAATCTGAATGGCAGGGAGCTATGAACATGAGGGACCTGAACCCCAGCACTGACATATATAGGACAGGCTGCACTGCATTATCCAAAACACAGAAGCCACCCCCACACATGAGTAAACTACCAGTACAGGTTGTCCATAGAGACACTGGTTGAGTCCCCTCAACAGGAATCCTAATGAGTGGATGGGAGATGGGAGGTTTACCCTGGGTATCAATGTTATGTCACAGGTAGACAGAGGCACAGTATACTAAACAAGACATATGACATGTCAAACTACGCTTACAATGTGTTGATGGACAAACACATTCTCCGACTAGCATTAGGTCAAGATACCTCTTGAACACAGCCAGCAAGGTGCTCTGCCTCAAATGGACCAGGATTGTATTCCACAGCATAGGGAGTCTCCGAGTGATAACTCCATCCCTCCAACAAGTCCAACATACATCCCTGCTAAGGTGTAAGTCACCTGCACTAGTGGTTCAGGTGGATCTTCTGAGTCTGAGGTGGAGCATGTCCATTAATCTCTGTTTGGACATGGCCTCGCATGTCAGGCACATGTCACCTCTAAGCAGACAGTATGTGAGTGAATAGAGTGTGAGTGTCTTCAATCTGGCAGCATATGACAGCTGTTGGGGTTCCTTGATCCTTTAGGTGGCGGACAGTCAGGGTGTCTCCAATTGCTGCAGATGTTGGGTGAGATACAGCCAGAATAGGGCATTCGACTCGATCACCGGTCTGATAAGTGAAGAGTACAGGGGAACAATGACCCACTAGATCTGGATGTGAATCCCATCCTGATCAGGTGGGCAATGTAGAAGGTCTTCCTAGCCACTTTAGCAATGTGAGTCTCAGAAGAATGGCGACTGTCAACCTGGGTCCCCAGGTCCATGATAACCTCCTCTGTGCTTAGAGGATTGCCACCTATATGGTAGCTTGGGGTCACCTTACTTTTCCTGAAGGGTATGTCTACACATGTTGTGCACTTTGACTTCAGGCCATGGCCCTGGCACCAGCTATCAGTTACTGTGAGTCCCTTCTGAAGGATATCTGTGTGATGCACTGTCCACTATGGTGCCCAGTGTGCAGTCATCTGCTAACATTGTCATCCAAAGTCCTCCCATGTTGGCCTGTACTTCTGGGAAGTACATGACAAACAATGGGGGCCAAGGACTGAGCCCTGTGTGACACCACCTATGACCAGCCTGGAGTCTAACATAGTGCCAGCAACTCTAACCCTGTGGGTCCCGTCCTTAAGCCAGTTTGCAACCCATCTTGTGACATATGGGTTTACATTTCAGTTGTTAGTTTTCCACAATACCTGAGTGGGGTATTGTGTTGAAAGTGTTTGCAAGGCCAAGGTAGGCTGTATGGACTGCCTTTCCCCAACAATGGCCTAAGTGACCAATTTGAAGATGTCAACCCAGTACAAAAGGCATGATCTGCCCTGACCAAGCTAAAATGGGATGGGTACAATGTCTGCATGTCCCCTATATCTTTGTTTATGAGCTCAATTATGATCCTCTCCATAGATTTGCAGACTACACTTGTTAAGCTTATGGGGCAGCAATTAACAGGGTCTGTAGAGGCACTGCCTTTGTGCAGATGTGCACAACTGACCCTAACCAGGCTGTTGTGCACACTATGGAAATGTAAAGCAGTGATAGGACTAAAGCCCAGGATACTGACCACCACAGTGAAAGTACTGAAACACTACACTAGACAGTGCTACAGTGTTAGGTCAGTATGAACGAATGTTGACAATTGTGTGCAAAGTATCCCATGCAAAACCTGCAGGCACAGTATACTCCCTGTTTTGTTCACACAAAAGCATTCGGACAGTAACTACACAACATGGCACAGAACACACAACCATAAACTGGAGGTATTTGTTGAAGGTCACACTCATCCACAAATGTGATGGGCTGCAGAGTTCAACATATGTAAAGCCCACACTGGGCATGCTCACACACTTAGATAAATGAGACATCTTTCACACAACATGCCACGGGAAGGCTGAACTGGGCATGCTCACACACTTGGTCCAAATGTTACCCCTAGCAAATGGGAAAACACACCAGAGGATGCTCATCCCCCTTTCTAGACACTGATCATGTAAGCACCCTATAAGTATATTGGAGAAAAGGATTCTCTCAGTAATCCGAATAACGCGCCATGCTAATGCGTCTGACTGTAGTGTCATAACATAGTTAAGTAGGGGTTTGAATCCAGCAGGTGGCAAGTGTGTGTGAAGGTGGGTAAGTGTGTGTGTAAGTGTGTATGAAAGAAACATCCCTTTTGGCAACTGGGAAAACACACCAGAGGATGATCATTCCACTTTCTAGACTCTGATGATGTCAGCACCCTATAAGTATATTGGAGAAAAGGATTTTCTCAGTAATCCGAATAGCGTGCCGTGCTAATGCATCCGTCTGTAGTGTCATAACATAGTTAGGTAGGGGTTTGAATCGAGCAGGTGGCAAGTGTGTGTGAAGGGGGGTAAGTGTGTATGTAAGAAACATCCCTTTTGGCAACTGGGAAAACACACCAGAGGATGATCATTCCACTTTCTAGACTCTGATGATGTCAGCACCCTATAAGTATATTGGAGAAAAGGATTCTCTCAGTAATCCGAATAGCGCGCCGTGCTAATGCGTCCATCTGTAGTATCATAACATAGTTAGGTAGGGGTTTGAATCCAGCAGGTGGCAAGTGTGTGAAGGGGGTTAAGTGTGTGTGTAAGTGTGTATGAAAAATAACATCCCTTTTGGCAACTGGGAAAACACACCAGAGGATGATCATTCCACTTTCTAGACTTTGATGATGTCAGCACCCTATAAGTATATTGGAGAAAAGAATTCTCTCAGTAATCCGAATAGCGTGCCGTGCTAATGCAGCCGTCTGTAGTGTCATAACATAGTTAGGTAGGGGTTTGAATCCAGCAGGTGGCAAGTGTGTGTGAAGGGGGGTAAGTGTGTATGAAAGAAACATCCCTTTGGGCAACTGGGAAAACACACCAGAAGATGATCATTCCACTTTCTAATGATGTCAGCACCCTATAAGTATATCAGGGGAAAGGAAATCCCCCAGTAATTCGAATAGCGCGCTGTGCTAATGCGTCCGTCTCTAGCGTCTTAACATAGTTAGGTAGGGGTTTGAATCCAGCAGGTGGCAAGTGTGTGTGAAGGGGGATAAGTGTGTATGATTGATATATCCCTTTTGGCAACTGGGAAAACACGCTACAGGATGCACATACCCCTTTCTAAACGATATCACAATTATGTATGGCTTTTGATTACAGACATGCCATGTGTGTTGTGCACACACAGAATGCCCATGTGTGGGTTGTCCCTCACAATAATGCATGACATTGATTACACCGGTTATGGCAATGAACACATGATGTATGTGTGTGCCAAATACACATATGTACCTGTGACTTTCAATAGTTACCATGTGTGATGCCTGCCACATGTGAATACATGGTATTTGCACAGGGTAACATTATGACCGTGGTCTTCTGTGCAGATGCTGCATGTGGGATGTGTATATACAGTGTGAGATGTAGATGCTATCAGCCTAGTAGTGAGGGATGCACACCTGGTCTGGGGCATAAAGTCTACATGTTGTTAATGTACAGGAGCTGCATGTTCTCACCTGTTGTGGGAGTGGTAAGACAGTATTCCATAGCAATGCAGTGACTGCATGCTAAGAACCATTCAGCTAGGGTGTTGTAGCTACACTTATTCATTAGCATTCAGTAATTTGTCGGAATCCCTGGTGAGGGTCTGATGGTAACCAAGGTCAGGGGTCTACCAGCCTGTGTCACTTGCTCAGTGATCCCTTCCATGTTCCCTATCATGTATCCCAGTGAGCGACATCCCACATCAGCTGTGGTGGCATGGACAATGACTGAGTCATATGTGTCCATGCATCTGACTGACTTGTATGTTGTTGTCACAGTTTGGCCATGTGTTTCCATCTCATACATGTGATGTACATCAATGGGTAGGGGATAGGGTTGACTGTGTACATGTGGCAGCTGTGACATTACTACATGACACACATATTCCACAACTGTACCATAGAGGTGACTGACAACTGACCTTGCACATGCTACCGAGTATTGAGATTACATTGGTGATTGACAGCACATAGGGCCAATGGTGAAAAAGAGACATAGGTCCATAGGTTCGTACAGGGATATCTGCCCAGGGCATGTATCCACCTAGCCAGAATGTGCATGCCTTTCAACATGCATTGTGAATCTGTCTTGCTATGCCCTTTTCCAAGGTTAGTATACTGTGCCTCTTTCTCACAGTGACACATAAGTGATACCCAGGGTAACCCTACAATGTCACATCCAGTCATTAATATCGCTCTTGAAGATAGTCACTGAGTCAGTCCGCCTAACCTCTATTGGGATAATAATCAGGAATGAAGGGAGCCTCTGAGTTGTGAATGTGCCCTCCACCATGTCCTATGTATATCACTCCTGAGGTTCAAGTATTTCCAGCGTGTATCCTGGTGGGATCTGGATATTCTGAGATGCAGCATGGCCATTACGTGAGGGTATGACCTGGCCTTCTATGTCAGGCACAGATTGCCTATGAAGAGGCAGTATGTCACTGAGTAGAGCTGCTGCTACTTTAACCAGTCAGTATGTGCCATCTGTTTGAGCACTTTGATCCCCTTGTCGAGGTACATATGTGGTAGCCCCAGTTGCTGCAGGTGTCTGGTAAGGTGCATGCCGACAGGTTCATCATAGTCAATTATGGGCATGATGAGGGATGAGTAAATGGGCACAATGTCCTCCCCTGGCCTACATGTGGATCCCATGATGATGTGGCCCATATAACATGCTTACCTAACCACTTTGTCCATGTTGTTGTCAAATGGTAGAATGCTATCAACCTGCACCCCAAGGTCCATAATTCTTTGGTCTGCACTTACTGGATTAACACATATGTGGTACATTGTGGTCACTTAGTGTTTGACAAAGGGGATGACTATACTCTTTCTGTCATTCACGTTGAGGCCATGGCTGTGGCACAAGTCGTGTGTTTGCAAGAGTCCCATTTGGAGGATGCGTGTGTTAGCTGTTGAGTTGATTATGGTATTCGGTCTGCAGTCACCTGCGACTTGCTGAGCCACAGTACTTCCATGTTGGCCTGTACCTATGACAAATATATAATGAACATGACAGCTCCTAGGGCTGTGCCTTGTGGGACACCACTTGTACCAGGTTGGAGGCTGACATGGCTCCAGCAATTCTACCATGTGTGTTCTGCCCTTGAGCCACTGTGCAATAACCATAGTGACATAGGGGTTAATATGTACACTGGTGAGCTTCCCTAGAATGCACAAGTGGGGTATTGTATCCAAGGCTTATGCAAGGTCCAGGTAGGTTGTGTGGACCTCCTACCCCTTGACAGTGGCCTTGGTGACTGTTTCAAACAAAGCAAACAGGTTTGATAGGCAGGATTTGCCATTGACAAAGCCAAACTGTGAATGGTGACATGTCTGTAGGTCCACAATATCTAGATATGTGAGGTTCATGATGATCCTTGCCATAGCTTTGCAGACAAAGCTAGTCAGACATATGGGGCGAGTAGTGTCCAGGATCCGTGATGGCACCACCTGCATGTTGAGGGACCACTGTTGCTGTATGCCACTCTCTGGCCACATATCGTGTATTAAGGCTGGGATTGAACAGTGGTGTTATGTCTGGGTGTAGCTCTTCTTGTGGTTCATGTAGGACACAGCCTGGGACACTGTCTGGTCCCATTGATGCAGTGTTTATTGCTTTGGGAAGAGCATCTCTTACCTGAGCATCTGTGATGTCAGGGGGGGGAAGCACTGTGCTGCGAGACATATGTTCCCTTTTGGTGTGGTGGGGAGAGAAGGCAGCATTGAACCTGTCCACTAGGATGATGGCAATGTCTGTGTGTTTTATATTTTGTGTGACATATTGTATTACCTCTGAGCATATCTGGGTAGTACCACCCAGGTTACTAACATAACTACAGGCAGCCTTGTGATTATCCTCAGTGGCTTGTGGAATCCTCTCTCAAAGATGGCCTTAGACAATCATATGGGTGCCTGTAGTTGTCTTCCAATACTCATCAGTGGTGCCTTCACATTTTGGGAGGTTGTTGTATCATGTAGTGGCGTCATCCTTCTATTGTATAGTGTGTTTATGGCTGGTGTCCGGGGCCCAGGACATCTGCCTTTGGAGAATTGGGTCATGCTTTCATATGTGGCTTCATGATCCATGCATTCCTGAATGTGTCCACAGAATGCCTCTATACAGGTATCTGCAGTCTGGTCCATATTTTCAACAGGCCTTGCGCCTTTGAAGGTTTCCACATCATTTATGAGGGGTGTGCACTTGCTTGACATGAGCTGTTGACAGACGTGCCGCCCTCCAGACAGAGCAACGGGAGGGTCAGAGTGAGCTACGTGTTGGGACGTACCTCCCTGGACCACATGGAAAGAGACACAGAGGAGCTCTTACAGCACCCTCTCAAACTCAGGTCTCCCACACAGCCTTCATGCTGACACAGGAGAGTTTAGATTACTCTGCAAACACCATCATACTGGGTGATGCCAGCTACCCAAACATAGACTGTGAACATTACACAAGCCACAATACCCAAGCTCTAAGGTTCCCATTGATCAGACATTCTTTGGCTATGGAACAGGTAACCAACCTTCCCACAAGAGGGGCAGATATACTAGAGCTGATCTTTACAAACATGAGTACAAACTGCTCACCACTGGGAATATATCCCTCATTGTTGCAATCAAACCATATACTAATCACACTGGAGTTCTGGATCCCCCACATATGCAAACCTCCAACACATCGATGTGTGTGTGTGGGAAATGTCCCTATTAGCAACCGTGACAGTATCGTACAGGATACAGATCCCCCTTTTGAAACACTGATGATGTCAGGACTGTATAACTATATCACCTGTAGTAAAGTCCTCCAGTAATTTGCATAGCGCGCTCTGCTAATGTGTCTTTCTTCAGTGTCATAACGTAGTTAGGTAGGGGTTTGAATCCTGCAAAGGGAATGTATGAGTGTGGTTTATGTGTGTGCACTATGCTGGGAGGGTTAACTGCCTTTTGCCAACTGGGAGAACACACTACAGGGTGCACATCCCTCCTCCTACACACAGATGATGTCAGCACCCTCTAAGTACAGCATTAGTAAAGATTTCTTCAACTGCTGCAAATAGCACACTCTGCTAATGTGTCTGTTTCTACTGTCATTGCACAGTTAGGTATGGGGTTTGAATCTTGCAAATGGAAAGTATGTGTTTTACTGTTGGTGGGGTTAGTGTGTGTGCACAATGATGGGGTGGGATGTGGCTTTTGCCACATGGGGCTATGCACTGCAGGGTGGTCATTACCCTTAACAAGCAGTGATGTTGATAGCACCCTATACAAACAAAACTACAAAACAGAAGGTGGTGGTACTGATAACACATGTAAGGTAACACTTCTTCAAGTAATGTCCACAAAACGGAGTAGGATAATCAAACAATTCTTTTATTCTATACAGACAACATGACAACAGACAACTAACTGCCAGTACTCAGTATAGTGTTACATGCTACTGTAACATGCACATGTACCCGAATATACCTAGATAGTGTTCTGAAGCCTGAATGTGGCAAGTGTGTGGATGTGGGATGTGTCTGTGTGTGCATGTCCATATGGGAAACATGTTTGCTGTGGCAATCAGGGTACTACAGTACCTGATGCACATTACATCTTCCAACTGATGAGGTTGCCTGCACCCTGTGAGTACAGGTAGAGAAGGGGATGCCAGTAGTAAACAACATAGTGCACTTCTGAAATGTGTACCTGTCATGTATCAACAGCTACTCATGTAGGGTGATAAATAATATAGGAATGGCAGGTGAGCGTGTGCATGTGTGTGGGTAGCAGGGTGTGTATAAATGCATGTGTGACAGAACAGATACATGTAGCTGAATCTACATAACAGCACAAGATGCACATTGCCATAGTCAATGTTTGCATGTGATGGTGTGCAGCTGGTACACTTTGTTAAGTAGTATGGGTGCAGATAACAATTGAGGACATTCATACAGTTACTGCAGCAGGACTGCTAGGATATACACACATTTATACTGCAACAGTCAACAGTTACCAACATGTTACTACTTATACACATCTATGTAGTCACCCTGTGCATCAGCAACGTGTTTACCTTTACCTGCACCGATGTTGTAGTATGCAGGAGGTGGCACAGTGTCATCATATGCACAGGGTGTGGGTTAGGTATGCCCAAGCCGGCCACTGGTAACACCAATTGACATGTGTGTGTATGTGTGTTTGTGAGGGGCAGCAGTACAGGGTGGACCGTTGTTGGTGCAGTGTGTGTGTGTATGTGTTTGCCCTAGGTATTAGGTTTCTGCATGTGTGTAAGCACGCACACAGTCCCACATAATGGCTGCCATGTACAGGGTTTTGTGGACAGCCACAGACTGCACCTGTCAGGTCATCCAGATCAGTGTCTGTGGGCACGGACACGGTACCTGTGCCTGGCAGGGGTGCTACGGGCCGTATCCGGTACTAACCCAGACTGGGTACTGTCATCGGAAGCAGGGGTGTGTTGACTGGACACAGTTCCCTGTTGGGACTGTCCAGAGCCACGTGCACGTGGTCTCCTGGGGCGTCTGGATGACAGCACAGACCCAGCATTGCTGGGGCTGGTGCTGGCACTTGAGGCGCGCGAGTGGGCCCGTTGTCGTCCGCGGCCACTGCCAGCTGGTGCTCTTGCTGGCATACGGCCACGTCGACATCGCAAACGCACACCATCGCCCTGGCCCATGGACATCTGGTTGTGGAGCAGCTGTTCTATGCCCCCACAATGTCTGTCAACGACAACTGTGAAGTTACGGATAGCATTCGCAACATCACGCATGCCGTCTGTCATGGCTATGCGACATGCTCTCAGCTCCCTCAGACCCTGTCTGGTGTACCTTTCCATACGTGCCTGTGCCTGCATGACAGTTCTAAACATAGTGGAGGTTGACATACCTCCTTGGGCACGTCGGCCAGAGGCAGTACGGCCACAGATGCCCCCACGAGAACCCATGGGCGACTGTCTGCGTGGTACCATTGGAGGCCTCTGCACATGGCTGCCTTGTGAGGATGCATGTACCACAGGTACCACATTACCCTGATCTATGCCCACTGCTGACTGTCCATCACCTAGGGACAATGGTGACAAAGGATGTAACGGCAGGATGACTGTGCGCATTGACGGGTTGAAAGCTGTGTACTGTCAATTGGCTGACCAATGGCGGACCCAGACACACCTTCCTGCACCATTACAGACATTTCATCATCATCAGTACCTGGGGCACAAGATTCAGGTTCCCTGCTGCAGGTCACCAGAGCAGCACCAGAACCTACGGGAGGAAAACATGGAACACAGATTACAGTCTCAATACATATTTGAAAGAGATGCACTTCAATACTAATGCACACATTCAGAAATGGACACATGCACTCATGGACACTAACACACATGCACACTTGGGCACAGGCACACTTGCACACATGCACACCCCACAGTAAACACACACATCAGTACCGTGTTACACTACTCAATTTACTACCTGTCAATTACAGTTATTGTGAACACAGTCACCAGCATGTCTACTACAGAGTTACACTACTCTTCCTAGTTTTATAAATTGTTTTACAGATAATGTTAAAAAGACTCACCAGCATGTATGGCCTGCCTCATTGCTACATGGGAGGGACCTGGAAGTGTGAAGAGAGTAATGTCAGTGGGCACATGTGTGCCATTCGTTTTGCACATGATACAGTACAGTAGTACACTAGTTCCCTTATACACATCAGCTGCACATCATGTCTGTATATATATCATGATGACAGATACATACCACATGCCCACCTTATGCGTGCATGAAGTAACAGCATACAGAACAGTCATATGTACATACCAGGAGTTAACTCTAATCTCACCCTTACCTCTCTTCAAACGTCAACTCTAACTGTACTTCCAAAACCACTGGCTTTGTTCTTCTTGGAGTCCAGGCTAACGTCCCTCTCCCTACCCTCTCTTCACCTTTAACCCCTCATTGTGCATAGAAACTAGCTTCTACCCTGTTTCTTTCACCTTGATGTCCTTCTATGCTCTGACCTACTTCTCCCATCCCTCCCACCTCCTCTTGACTGTCTTCCTTCTTTTCCTCACTTCCCTTCTTGACTCCTGCCTCTTCCATATCATTGTATCTGTCATACTCCTTCTACTTCTCTACCCTTCTGAGCCCTAACTATTATGTATATGGCTTTTGCCTTATTGCATAACCATTATGCTTTAGGTAGGATTGCTTTGAAACCAACGGTACATTGTGTATGACTCTAAACTGTTTGACTTCCTTACATGTATGTTGATTTAATTAACAGGCTGGTGTACAATTCTATTATGTTGGCTGTCTGTATTGACAACTTGTCTGTCTGCCTTTATTACGTTATGTGTGGAGCTTTTCTCCACAGGCCTCTACTGAAAATGAACTTATATCCAGCTAGACTATCTGGGTCAACAAATGTAAAAGTAATAACAATAAATGAATATGGCATCTTACCTGCACGCTCGCTGTCTTGCTGCTGTGTGGATCCAACCACCATCAGGATGCATGATTGTTGCTGTTGTTCTGGGGCTGGATCCACAACACTTAGCAGTAGCCCCTCCTGTCTGGTGAGGGGGAATTGTGTGGCCACCCCCCCACCTGTGGCAACCTGTTGCCTGCGGATATCTGCAGCACGCTGGCGGACATTTCTTATCAAATCACTGCAGTGATGTCTCACCTGCTCATATGTCCTATCATGCATGCCAACATCATTTATCCTGCTAACAAGGTTTTGCCACAGTGCAGACCTCTCCTGCTGATTCTGGGTGGTGCGTGAGAACAGGATGGCATAGTCACGCACCAGGCTCTGGTGGATCACTTCATCCTCTGCAGCAGAGTAGGCAGGATTCCTTTTTGGTGCCATGTCTATCTGGAAAGGTACACAAACAGGTTATCAGCATAGTATCTCAACAATACATGGTACACATTCTATACAGGGAGTGTTAACTTCTACTTATTACTGATTGGTTAAAACCTGATTACAGTGTAGCTATCATTCTATGTCATTTGTACTAAGTACTTGGCCTTCAGACCAGTTGTTTTACATTAGGGAGGTTGGTGGCAAGCACTGTGGTGGCAGGACACATATCTTTCATCCATTGAAGTTGGGAACTGCTGATTGTGGGCCCAGTGTACAAGTGTATTACTTCTGGTATGGGCAGTTGGCCTTCAGGCCAGTTATTTAACATTAACGAGGTTTGTGGTCTGCACTCATGTGTGACAATAGGCTGTACTCTGCCATTCATAGCTGGGGACATCTGGTTTCAGGTTTATAGTGCCTGCATATCTGAGCTGTATCTTACTGACATTGCTACACCTTGTTTGTTGTAGCAAACACTACATCCAGGCCTCCTGGATCTACCTTTGTTTATATGCTTGTTATCTGTTAGCTTGTTATTTCACTGGTATGCTACTTCCACATAGTACACATCTTCTCAACACATCTGTGACTCACTACTGTTATCTGCATTGCTTACTGTACGTACTTCCATGTTACACATGACAGCAAGTGACTGCTTGTCATTGTTGCATTTACTTCATTGTGACACATTGCACTTAGGTTACCTGGCATTTGCTCACTGACACTTTTATATCAGTCAGCAGTTGTAGGTAATGTCAGTACACCCTCACTCCCCACTGGACCTTGTTTTCAATCATTAGTGATTACAGAGTTCACAATAGTATTCTAGCATGTCCAGAGGTCAGTTGTCAGTTCCCTCCCCAGTCCAGCTGGTGAGTGTGGTACTCCAGAGACAATGTTAGAACAGATGCATGTACACAGACAACCCCTTCCTCCTAACAACAAATTCAAACTCATGTGAGTGATGCAACCATATACCAGACTGGAGGCTAGGCTCTGTCTACTCAATACCGCCATAACCAGTCACGTGGCAAAGGGGATCACTCACTACACTTCCAGTCTCACGTAGACCTACCACAACAGCAGACCTAACACATGATCACACATGATCATACTTGTAGGCTCAGACCACAGCTCTGCCTATGCAGCAGAGACCTCCTAAGCAGACATCCAGGCAACCACTATCACATAAACGAACATGTGCAACACATATCACACAAAGCCAATGTGCTGAACACTCACAGCCATTAACAGTTAACAACACACCTCATACACCTGTACTAGGTGCCTCTATCATCAGGCACACTCACATCATGTTCACCAGGCTTAACGAGGTGAGGGTCACGGTGTGCAGCCTGTCAGGCACTATGACCTGCCACATAACACAAACACTCAGGTAACCCCAAGGCAGGTACAGGTATGACTCAGTCAATGTCCATGCTGCTGTGAATGGCCTGACACATTCCTCACTGGACTACATGACATGAGACATTACAGAGCTCTCTGAGCACGTAGCCCGAGACAGTTTGACCCTGACCTTGAGTAGCATCCTACCCTCACCTAGAACGATGCCACAATATCAAGGCACGATGATCCCTTCCAACAATTGACTGACATACTGGTGTCATTCACAGGTGTGCCAATGCCTGCCATCTTGGGGTGGTATGCTTTGCTAGGGACAGCTTGCACCTGTCACCACAGTCCTATTGACATTTGGCGGAGCCTCCTGCTACACCCATAGTGCCTGTATTAGGCAAGGCTCATAAGGCAAACCCACATCCATTTGTATCACAAAGGATGAGGAAGTAAGAGTGATGCTACTCAACACTGGACGTCTAGACCCAAGGATGCACGCACCCAAAACCCTACCTAGCATTCTGGACATCGATATCTGTGCAGTAACATGAACCTGTTTCAGGTTTCACAGGAGCACACCAGTACTACCACGTTATAGCTGTTACCATTCTTGTCGGCCCCAACACTTGAACAAGGGAGGGGAGTATCAGTATTCAATGCAGATTCCCACGCCTCCACATTGGTGGCACAGTACAACATAGGTGTTAGGCCATTGAGTACAGAAGACGTGGTTGGGGACCTGGGAAGAAACATGGTAGCGGTCTCTCATTTGTCTACCACATGGCCAACGTGGATTGACAGACATGTTATATAGCCCAGCTAATCATGACTGATTCACATGTATGGCAGGGGAGGTCATTGTGCCTCTGTACTCATCCATCATCAGGCCTATAATTGCGTACAATGCACGCTTTTGGGATGTACCTAACCAGACACCTACAGCAACTGGTACAGGACAACAGTACATCATCAAGGGGATGCAATGGCTCACACAGATGTCATATGCTGCCCAGGTAAAGTGAATCCAGCTGGACTCAGTGGCATACTGCCTGTTCAGAGGCAATCTGTGCGTGCCATATACAGCCATGTCCTACCTAGCAGTAATGAACGTGATGCACCTCAGGCAATCAGAGTCCCATACAGCCACATGCTCAGGAGAGCTGGACCTCAGCACTGACATACATGGACATGCTGGAGGGGCATATTCCTAACCGAGAGGCTCCCACTCTGTAATGAGCTCACACTACTGGTTAGGCAGAGTCCCTCATTGACTCTCTTCCATAGGAATCTGGATGAGTGGATGGAGATCATAGTTGTACCCCAGGTATCACTTCTATGTCGCTGTTAGACAGAGGCACAGTATACTAAAGTCGGACAAGGGCATAGCAGCATAACTTGTGATTGGGTGGCAAAAGACAAACACATTCTACTAGGCTTACCAATGCCCTAGGGCAAATAGCCTAGTATGAACCTATGAACTGTTCATTCTCAACTGTTCGAGCTCATTACAGAGTGAAGGGAGCCTCTTGGTTAGGATTTGCCCCTCCAGCATGTCCATGTATGTTCTATTCAGTCGCTTACCGCTTGCTCAGAGGTGACCTTTGCCTAACATACAAGGCCATGTCAAACCCAGATTTGATGAATATGCTTCACCTCAAAAATCTAGATCCATCAGAGCCACAAGTGGGAGACTTAAACCTCGACACGGCTATTAATAGGACATGCTGGAGGGATAGATTCATCACCCAAAAACTCCCTATGCTGTGGAACAAAATCACGGTATATGTGAGGCAGATCACTACGCTGGCCTTGTTCAAGAGAAATCTTGACCAATGGATGGGAGATCGCAGATATACCCCAGGGATTACCTCAGTGTCACTGCTCGACAGAGGCACAGCAAAATAATGGGTATGGTTCCCCATACTAAAGGGTGGCGTAAGCCACAAAACGATGGGCTAGGCTTGTAAATGCCCTCGGGCAGATAGCCTAGTATGAACCTATGAACATGTGTGTACTGCTATAGTACTTCTGCCATATGTTGCATGTGTGTGTGTTGTGGGGATGCACAGGTAATGGCCAGATACGCCTGCACAGGTGACACGCCTGACACATTCTGGGTGTTCATCCATACATACTGGATGTGTGCTGCCATCCAACCCTGTGATGT
Organism: Protopterus annectens; assembly: GCF_019279795.1. Classification (NCBI taxonomy): domain Eukaryota; kingdom Metazoa; phylum Chordata; order Ceratodontiformes; family Protopteridae; genus Protopterus; species Protopterus annectens. The sequence goes on from NC_056736.1 coordinate 810,276,911, forward strand.
GGACACACATTACTCAGCCTGGATATACATATCCGAACAACACCACAAGCACAGTACACTACCTTGCTATGTATGCATGTTATTACACAGTTATTCAGTAGTTATGACAGTGATGCTATCCATGCAGCCCACTGGGCCAGTGGAAGCCACAACACACACCGCCAGCACCTTTGCATATGCTTACCACAGACATCCCACATACTGCATGTACTGCGCACACAGTTATCTAACCCAGAACAACTGCACACCACTTATTAATCCTGTCCAGTGGACTACAGATACAGGCATATTGTATAACAATAGTAGGAGGCTACTGCAGCACAGGGCAGATTCACATGACGGGAAGGCATCTGTTGTCTGCAGTGTTAAGATGCTTCACATTCACCAAATGCACAGATATTGGCAACATTGTTGCAGACAGTTTAAGTGCAGGTACCCCCCCCATTGTCCTACACACGTGTTATTAGTTATCCCAGATGACTGTAACCTCCCTATCCTCTCACATGTCCAGGTTAGAGCCACCCTCATCATTGCAGAACACATATCATCACTGTTACGAAATGGTATCCCTGGATGTGTGCTACATTCACCCCTGGAGGACATAGCACCACATGACAGACTGATATTAATCCCTGGCCATACTACAGGATATGTACCTGAACAGCGCTATACATACACAGTGGTCCCACACCAATGAGGAGGAACCTCTACTGACCCTGGGAACTACTGCATCATATGCACAACTGGCCTTGTGTTCTAAGCTATGGAAGTGTTAGTTATGGCCCACATGTATAACAATATTACATATGTTTATATTTCATGACTATGTACACACAACCTATCTCATGGACATACCTATAGATAGTGAACTATGATACATTTGGAGGTGTCACAGTATACACAGGATTAACCTGCTACTTTGCATTACCTGTGTTTGTGGCAGCTGTTGCTGTGCCAGTGGTGCTGCTTGCTGCTTGCTCCTTGCTGCTTGCTGCTGATTTTGCTGCTGGCAGTCCTAATATTTGTTTGGTTGTTTGGTTGTTTGGTTGTTTTCTCTGTCTCTCTCTCTCTCTTTATCCGTAGTGTTTGTGCAATGAATGTATTGCGTGAGTGTAGTGTGGGAACTCAATGCTTTTGTAGGTATCTGCATAGGTCCATGTGATGGCCTCTGCACCAATTGTAAGGCAGCATTTGCTAATTGCATGCAGCTGGGTGTGTACTGATTGCATGTCTCACTGTGATTTCAGGACACTGCTATAAAAGGGTATGTGAGATAGGCGTTGCCCTTTCAGATTGTAGGGCGTGGACCATGCTGGTATGCTGTTGACAGTGTTTTGTGAGTGTGAAGGTTAGTACATCTACCATGCTTCATGCTGTGTTGTAGATTCAGGTTGCTGCATTTATCTTGCCTGTTCCCTGTAGTGAGTGTGTATGCATACTGACACCTACAACTATATGTCATATGTATTGCTATATAAATATATATATATCTGTGTACATATACATACTTTCATATATGTACATTAGCTGACATTATTGGGTACAAGCTAACAATTAGCAGGGCTGTTTCTGTTAACACTACACTAGTATGGGAATCCAGTAATTGGGACTATAAAAGTCTGCATGACATGCTTTGGGTAGTAGACATACTATATTGCCTTTATCTTCATTCCTACTATTACATGTTCCACTTATTTAGCACTATATTGCTGTATGAGAGTCATGGCTTAGTGGTAGGTCATACAGACTAGTGTTACAATGGTCTTGTGGTAGGGCCTACTAGTATGCTCATATTCTGCTTTTGGGTTGAGTATAGGGCATATCAATCAAAGTGCTGGAGGCACCTTTAAGCAGTTAAAGGGCTTAGTAGGTCTCACAGGAGCCAGGCTGTATTGCAGATTCTGGTTGCTGCATATATCTTCACTGTTTCCTGTAGTGAGTGTGTATGGCTACTGAGACCTACAACTATATTTCATATGTATTAATATATATTTATATATATGTATGTGTAGATAAACATACCTTCACATATGTACATTACCTTACGTTACTATGTACAAGCTAACAGGTAGCAGGGCTGTTTCTGTTCACACTGAACTAGTATGGGAATCCAGTAATTTGGCCATTAAAACTCTACCTGACATGCTTTGGATAGTACATCTCCTATATTGCCTTTATACTGATTCCTACTATTACATGTTATATTTATTTTAGCACTGTGTTTTTGTGAAGCAGGCATGGCTTAGTGGTAGGTCATACAGATTAATGCTACCAAGGTCCTGGGTTCGAGACTGACAGTGGGAATTTTTTTTACTTTGCAAACTTTCAAACTGAGTACAGGACCTGTCAATCAAAGTGCTGAGGCCACCTTTAAGCAGTTAGAAGGGTAAGTAGGTCACACAGGGGTCAGGCTGTGTTGCAGATTCAGGTTGCTGCAATTATGTTCACTGTTTCCTGTAGTGAGTGTGTATGGCTACTGAGACCTACGACTATATTTCATATGTATTAATATATATTTATATATATGTATGGGTAGATATACATACCTTCACATATGTACATTACCTTACATTATTATGTACAAGCTAACAGGTAGCAGGGCTGTTTCTGTTCACACTGAACTAGTATGGGAATCCAGTAATTTGGCCATTAAAACTCTACCTGACATGCTTTGGATAGTACATCTCCTATATTGCCTTTATACTGATTCCTACTATTACATGTTATATTTATTTTAGCACGGTGTTCTTGTAAAGCAGGCATGGCTTAGTGGTAGGTCATACAGACTAATGTTACCAAGGTCCTGGGTTCGAGACTGACAGTGGGAATTTATTTTTCTTAGCAAACTTTCAAACTGAGTACAGGACCTGTCAATCAAAGTGCCATAAAGGCACTTTTAAGCACTTTAAACCAGGTCTGTGCTCGTTTGCGCGGAGCTCACGCATGCGCACTGGCGGTGAGCTCCGCTAACACAAGCGCACACCCACGCTAATTTCTTTGAAAGAAAAGAAAAAGGGGTGACAGGAAAGTGGTGAAAAAGGGGTCACAAAGAGGGTAAGACAGTAGGGAAAGAAGCGTGGGATTTGCAGGAGGGATATAGGTAAGGCCCATAGATGTCCATGTCTTTGGCAGCAACAGCTGTGCATTTCCATGTATTTTGGTGAGACATTGGAAACCTTTCACCCCTGAGAGAGGTGTCAGGACAACATTAATATTTGTTGTAGAGCCAATTGTAATTAACTGTTTCAATGTCAAGCAGACATGTGTGCGACATGGACAGCTATGTATGGGGCGTAATTTTTTTGTGGGTACAGCGTGCCCTTTTTTTTTTTTTTTCAGGTGACAGTGGTATGTCAGGTGAAGGAAGTCGGTATAGCTGGAGAGGTAGGTTGGGTAGGTTAACAGACAAGACAGACAAGACGCATACAGGGGCGGTGTATGACACACGTGGGGGGGTTACACAATTGACGGGGACGGAGGTTGGGATTTCCAAGATGCATGAGCCCACAGATGGCAACAGTGGAACTGATATCCCCACCCATAGGCAGTTGCCACTGTTCCTTCACAGCCCAGGATGGGGCTGTGCTGGGGGCTGTGTAGGCGGGGCAACGGCCGGGGCCGTTAGCTGTGCCACACGAGCCTCAAGCTGGCGTAGGGGCCCAAGTACAGTGTCTTGGATCTCCCTTCACACCACAGACCGGACACCGCGGAGGGTGAGTGGACGAACCCCTCCGGCCACACTTGCAGAGGGGGGACCGGCCCCATCCCCTGCAGCGCTTCCACCTGAAGGTGGCACAGGGCCACCGGAAAGGGGTCCGGCCTGGGCACTAGTGCCAGGTGCAGGCGCCAGCTGAGGTGGGAGAGGTGGGTCCGCTGGGACCCGCCTTCCCAAGCATTCTAGGTTTGTGAGTTGTTATGTTAGTTTGGGTTAGTGGCATTTTATTCCATTCAGATTAGTTGTAACAGCATGCATTGGTATTCCCATCAAACAAACACCCAGATATTAACACCATTGAACAAGGGGCATATCAATATCACATGCATTATTTGAACAGAAATACACAGTCAAACAACATGCAGGGTTGATTAATGGCAACAGGCCATCAGATTTGCAGGTATGAACAGGGCACATGCACGAACAGACATGCATATATTTTTGAAACGGACAAATGTCCATGATTAATGTAATGTTCACATACCATTTATTTAGTGGGTGTTGTTATATGGAATTATAGGGTTGGGCAGAGATAGAAAGTGATGACACATTCATATGTTACACATTGATTTACATTTGTATAAGGTACACAATTAAGTTGAGGCTGATGTTTCAAAATAAATTTTATTTGACTGTCAAGCTACACCTGTTACAAATACATCACTATCCTACTTATTTTGAATTTGATCAGATACATCATCCTGCTACACTTTGATGACAGGACAGGGGACAACTATGGCTGTTTAGTCTGTCAGATAATCATTCATTCTTTCTGCAAATTGTTTACTGTGATCACCATATACAGCATTTGGCCTAGACATTCCAGATTCTGACACACTGAAATCAGTTTGGGATATTAAGTTGTACTTCCCACATGCATTTAGTTCTGTAGAAACACACTGGGGCTACTATATTCAGGGGTTATTACTACTTTATTTATTCATACATGACCCTTTCTGTCACTCTCACACATCCTGCAACTTCACAGTTCAGGTTGGTACTTCTAGGCTTTGTTCACATGTTAGACTGGTGGTGATTCAAACACTTTCCAACAGCCTCACTTCTGTCATGATTCAGTATTTCAACAGGGGATATATCTCACATATGACTACCTCGGATTCTAAAGCTGTACTCTTGGGACTACTGCAGGTTACACTATATTTAATTCATGGTGGGACATCTGTATTACAGCACTGTTTAATTCTATCAATTATATTTCCAGTTACACTTGCATACTGATGAACTTGTTGCAGCCATACCTGCAGACTTACAATTCCTGCTTGCACATTATATTACTTTTAATCAATACACTGCAGTGTTCTGATACATGCTACAGTACAATATTTATTTACAAGTAATGGGTGGGGTTACTAACCTGCATGGTGGCGCAGCCGCAGCAGCCTACGGCCATACATCTCGCGATTCACAGAGCGGACACCTGCAGCTGTAATACGAAAGAAGTAATATTGGACTACACATCTCCATGGTATCGGCCAGTTGAAATCCTTACATACATAAGCAAAATGTAACTTACTCAGTAGTGGGGCATTGGGCATATCCCGGGCCTCCTGGATCCATTCGGACAACTGGTCTTCCTTGCGTCGCTTCAGGTCCGCATGGTGGTGACGGACCTGCTCACCAGTGCGTGGAATGCCAGTAGCACTGGTCAGATCACGAGCCAACTGGTCCCATGCCTCTGCCCTATACGCTCCCCATGAGACCTGGCCCTGCATGAGTTGGGCCTCGTGATGATGGACAAGGAGCCAGACCATGCATCTGGACTCCTCAACGCCCCAACGCTGTGCTCGAAAGCAACGTCCCTCACCTACTCCACTCATTCTGACTGCAGGTCTGTTCTACAATCGTTTCTGCTGTGTATTCCCACCTATGGGGCTTATATATGCCTCTTTTCCCGCACATTTCTCTGATTGGCCGTTTTGGAATTGTATCTACTTCACTGAAAATGCTTTCTCATGCTCCATTCTGGATTTTATCCCATATATATGCTATTTCTGCATTTCATGGTATTGCTGTCATGGCTTAGTGGTGAAGTACCTTGACTCTAGTGCATGGTATCCTGGGTTTGACTCTGGCAACTGACTTTTGATTTTCCTGACAGAAATAAGTTGAGGACCTGTCAATCAAACTTGCCAAAAGCACTTTTAAGCATTTAAAACCAGGTCTGCGCTCATTTGCGTGGAGGTAACGCATGCGCACTGGCAGTTAGCTTGTGGGAGCGTCGCGCAAACGGTGTGCACTGGGATAAACCTTAATTGGCTAGTGACACACATGTTCAGCTAAGCACAGCTAGTTGCAAACGGTTTCAGCCTATTAAACCGGTGCTTAGCAACGAGCATACAGTTTGCAGCTTTTTAAACACTACTCAGCTACGGGCATTCCGTCTCACAGCAGCTTAGCTATCAGTACATTTCTGACTATTTTTATTATTGTGTTACTTCGGAATATATGCTCCATTTCATTCCATTTTACAAAAGGGAATACATTTACATTTGTACAATACTGTCAGGGGGCTTTTTCGTGCTTATTTACAAAAAAAAAAGTTGTTGTGGGGGCTCAAACCCTGCCTGCCTACTCTTAGGCCAGCAACACTACCACTAAGCTATTACTTCTTGGCTTACTTTGCATATTTAGTTCTTATATCCTTTTCCACTGACTGCTAACTGTGATTGCGCTAGTAGCACACCCGCACACAGTAGCAAACATTTCCGGGGTTTAAAAAAAAAAAAAGGTTTTAATTTAATTTTATAACATCTCTTCACTTTATACAGTGATGGTCTATCGGGGCATGTGTTGTGTAGTGTGTTTATTCACATTTCCATGGCCTCTCTTGTGGCTGTTTACTTTCAGCCATTCTAGTCTTCCGGGGGCGTGTCCGCTTGCAGGGCTTAGCCTACAGACACGCCCCCTACTCTCTTACACGGACCGTGTAAGAGTTACTAGTGTGATTCAGCATGCCTCATGCACCTCATGCATATGCATGACATGCTGACATCACACAGTTTCACTGCAGCCTCCGTGTAAGAGTTATAACTCTTACACGGAGGCTTCCTGAATCTGGCCCATAGCTTTTTTAAAACCTACAATCTTGATTCACTTTGTTCCAAAACAGATCCTCGTAAATATCTGCTGAAGTGTACTTTGGAAATGACTAAATGTATGGTTATACAATTATTTACACCTGTATTTAATGACAGACAAGGCTGGCTTATGACCCTAAATTATCTATTAGGACGTGTAATCCAAAGTTCCACCATTTTCAAGTTTCAACTAACACTTGAGTTTAATGTTTGCGAGTTGATGCCTTCTCAAAGAAAAACAGAGCCGTCAAAGTTGAAGGAGCAATACATAGGTCTCAACCTTCCCTTTCCAAAATGAGGGGCACACTAGCACTCACTATGTAGAAGAAATGGGCAAAATGTGACACATACTAACAGCTTACTACCAACTCCATTAGAAAAGTCATAGGATAATATATGTTTTTAGTTTTACTTATAAAATAAGATTTTTTTCATAAATTAATATGATTCATTTTTATTTATCACTTAGATATCAGTTGAAAAATTCCCACCGAATTTGTCACAAACCCTTTCAATATGAAACTGAGGAACATGAACTTTTTAAGACCCTGAATCAGGTACGTACCATACATTACTCATAATGAAGTCGAGCTCCAGAGCTCCCGTATGCTGGACAATGTCCTCTACCACCTGCTGCCACATGGACTTAGTTAGCCCCCTCTTCATGGTCACGGAACTGCTAGCTTAAAATTTGGCGCAAATCCGACTGCAAATTAGAATTACTTCCACACTGGTGTGGTGTTGTAAGCACGCATGATTCCCCTTAAAGGAGAAGCTGGCGCTAATACCGCAATCGCAATCAATGGTACCTGGCTACCTGCTGCAGCTGTAAAATTGGGAGGTCGCTCGCTCACAGTGGCACAAAACCCGGACTTCACGTGTCCGGTTTTGAATAATATTTGTAACCGGACAATTTGTCAGAAAACCAGACAGTCCAGTCAAAAACCAGACAGCTGGCAACCCTACTTACAGTCTTTAGTTAGAACTGCTGCTCTCCTTGCAGTGGTGCATAGCTGTGATCAGTATGCACATCAATATCTCACAACATAATTCCCACTTGTAATTTGTGTAGACACCAGCCTCTCACAGAGTAAGTTTTCTATAAAATACTCTTACTGTCTAGATAGATTTTAAATACTAGAACATTTAGTTTGCACATAGCTGAGCATTGCTCATCACATTCCTTGTGTTATTGACCTATTCAGTAGTTACATTTCCCCTCATTCCTCCATAATATCAGTAGCCATAGATATGCACTTCCTGACTCTCTCTGTAGCTAGCCCAGTTGAGTTGCATATTCCGAGGTGTTGTAGCAATTGCCTCAGGTATATTGACAACCTACTTATTCTTAAAAAAAACATCTTAATAAAACAGATAAAGTATGTGAAAGGTATAAAGACACTTTAACACTGGAGGGAAAACTCTCTTATACAACCAAAACTAATCCTATAAGTGCTGTTCGTGACAGTTACTCCTCACCAACTGCACAAGTTAAAGACCCTAAACATAAAACTACGTATGCTGAAGCACTTACAAGTAATCTTCCTAAAATACTAAGTCCTCTTGCACAACACAATCAAACAGGTCATGTTTAAACAATATCCACAGTGCCTCTACTGCTACACACTTAAGGCAAACTGGTGCACAGCCAAATTTCCTAGTCATCAGCGATTCTTTAGTGAGGCATACCAATGATCTCCTCACCAGACTAAGGAGAGAGTCACAATTAGCTATCATTCTGAAGCTAGGATCCATCAAGTCAAGCAGGTACTTGGTTCATTGAACCACAGGTACCAGCATGACACTGTCATAGTACATGTAAGGTGTTAATGACCTGAGATGTACCTCTCTTGACTATGTGAAGTGAGACATGATCAAGCTCACTGATTATGTGTCTCAGACAAGTATAAACCTAGCACTGAGCGGCATACTATCTTCTCCAAAGATGGTGCCACATTATCAACAGAAAATGATTGATTGTAATAATTGGCTTAACTTCTGTTGACAGTCCAAGGGAGTACAATATTTCATGACCTAGGGGGATATTGCTGACAGACCATGCTGCTTTGCCAGGGAAGGTCTGCACTTATCCCCTCTAGGCTTTTGGATATTTGGATATAAATGCACTTTCCAGGGACAAAAACACTGCATCAGTGTACCCTGATAACATCCCAGGATTCTTTTTAAATAGTATGAGACATGACTTCTCTGGTTTGCTTGAATCACTTTTTATTTGGAGGGTACAGTCAGGTTTTGTGCCCAAATAATGGAAAATGGCTATTGTCATCCCTCTGCACAAAGGATTCCAACTGCTGATTCAGCTAACTACAGCTTATGTCTCATCAGCCTCATATGTAAGGTTATGGAAAGAATCATCATGGACCTGATAAACCAAGGCATAGATAACCTTCAAACACTGACCCCATCACAGTTCAGCTTTGGTAAAGGAAGGTCATGCCTATTAAATCTAGTGGACTTCTTTGAGAGGGCAAACAAAGCAGTGGATGAGGGCAAGACAATGCACATATCTTACCTCAACCTGGCCAAGGCTTTTGACACAATACCCCACTCAGGCATTACAGACAAGCTCAGTAAATTAGGTGTAAACCCTTTCATCCCCTTTTGGGTAGCCAGCTGGCTCACAGATATGACTCAGGAGGTCAAAATACGTGAGGCTACCTCCACTAAGAGGTCAGTCACTAGCAGAATATCCCACCCCAGGGATTGTTACTGGGCCCGCTCTTTTTTGCCATTTATTTCTCTGAAATGAAAGCAAATGCTGAAGGTTTGTGGCTGACTAAGTTTGCAGATGATTTCAAGTTGTGCCTGGCATCCATGCCCCTTATGGACAGAGGAAGCTTATAAATGCCTCGCCCTCAATGTCCGATTTGGATACTCAACACCATTATTCTTTCGGGGATACTTGGCTAGGCTTTGAAAGGCCCCCTGGGTCATTAGCTTTGAGACAAATCTATGAATCTGTAGTAGTTAATTGACTGTATTAAAGTGAATATTAACTGATTTGTATTACATTCATATACAGATATTGTCACAGACACACACGCGTGTGCGCACTCATACACACACACACACACACACACACACACACACACACACACAAACACATTCACACAACACTCATGCGTACACACAAAATCAAACTTTGAATAGTTACATATATACACCATGCTCTTCACAATTATTGATGTGGAGTGATGTTTCTTCAGACATGGTATACCACATGTGGGAATGTTTTGCTTCATAAATGTGAATGACTATTGATTCTAATTCCTGCTGCATATCGTCAAATTTTTTTAATAGATAAAACTAGTCTTTTGATGTTGGAAATCTATTATTATTTTGCAATTTGCTGTTTGATATATCATTTGTCATATTCTGAGCTTTTGGCTGTGATGCTGTTGCTCATGGCAAGTACACAAACAGGCATAACTATCTGTTGTGCAAAAAAAAAAATATCATGACGGCATGATCATCATGATATCTGTTTCTGATGTCATCACTATCAAATCTTATCTAATCTGCAGTGCATTTTTCTGCTTGTCAGTGTTAGGCATCTTGGAAGATGCTTCACATACTATTGCTGATATTTTTCTGCCCTAGGCACTATGAGTAATAAGTAGAGCAGCATATTCCTTCATGGACTTGTAGGTCTTATAAGACTTACCCTGTCATGTATTTATTTGTACTGAGTTTTAAATAAATATGATGTCACCTGTCTTATTGCACTGACAACAAATGTGTTATTGATGTACTGTAGGATAGAATGTGGCTCATACGACACTCACATACTGCACTCTTATTCACTCTTTTGAAATGGCTTGTGCTACTCGTGGAAGAGTTTTCATTATATCATTGCAGATTTTACAGAACCAAAAATGTGTCCTGCATTTCTAAGATTACAGCTCTACGTTTGACTCATCTTCATGATGGCATGCTGAACAGAAATTTCATTGTTCATACCCCTGTACATCTGGCATTCCAGGATGCCACTCAGAGGCTTTCTAACATCTTGTGAGTTATGGATGTCAGTATCTACCCCACTATTTTCATATTTCTTAGGTGTACCGCAATTGGTGTATACACTCCCATTCCATGCCTCCTGTCACAGCTGTTCCATATGGATAGCAATTTGTCTTTCCCTGCCACACAGATATGGTGTGTTTGTGTGTGTGTGTGTGTGTGTGTGTGTGTGTGTGTGTGTGTGTGTGTGTGTGTGTGTGTCTGTGTGTGTCTGTGAGTGCATGTGTGAGTGTGCTTGTGTGTGCCTTTGTGAGTGTGTGTGTGTGTGTGTGTGTGTGTGTGTGTGTGTGTGTGTGAGACAGTGCGAATGTGTGCATGTATGTGTCTGCGTATGTGTGAGAGTGCGAGTGTGTGCATGTGCATGTGCGTGTGTGTGTGTGTGTGTGTGTGTGTGTGTGTGTGTGTGTGTGTGTGTGTGTGTGTGTCTTTGCGAGTGTGTATATCTGTGTGTGTGTGTGTGTGTGTGTGTGTGTGTGTGTGTGTGTGTGTGTGTGTGTGTGTGTGTGTGTGTGTATGTATGTCCATGCGTGCTTTTCTGTGAGTTTGTGCTGACTCTGACTATGTTGGAAATCTGAGTTCAATTGTCGGACATTACTTTCCACTGCTTACCAATGAATCTCCTGAGATTCTGAGTTGTGCATGCTTGCTTATAATGACAATCTGACTGAATGAGTATATATTGTTTCACTGATGTAAAGAATTGTAGGAGTGCAAACAATTAAAATAAAAAAAAGACATATCCTATCAAACTACCATGTGCGCCAACTCACTGTGCATTCTGTAAATTAATTTGAAACAAACATAGCCCATTTACTAATTAAATCTGCTCATACTCATGCACACACGCATCATGGTTTTATTTATGCATTTGACTATTTATCATAAAGACATTTTCTTCAGTGTTTGCTTCTACATAGGCAATGTTTTTCATGTTCTGTGCCATGCTTGGTTTGGGATGCTGTGATTCCTTCCTTTTTTGTTTAACACATCTAACTTGGTATTTTCTGTCTACAACTTTTTAGCTGTTTGGCCTTGCACAAATTTTAATGGCATGTCTGTGCATTGCTGTAAACCATTTCAGTGGATGCAACTTTTGGTAACAGGTCAAAGGTGTATACTTCTGTCAAGTGAATGATTTGTTACTCAGACATAGATTGTTTCCTAACTTGTCTGGCTCACAATAACATGATGGTATGATTTGCTTCTCGGTTTCTCTTCTGCACAGCATCTTTTGTGTAGTCTTTCACCTAATTACCTGTTTAATCATTGCACTTTGCCAGTCACACATGCAGCTTCTTAGTCTTCACTTTTCCAATGCTGTGAAAGTGTTTCTGAATTCAATGGTGCAGTTGTTAATCAGTTGAGTGCAAAATGTTTGCCACCTATGTAGCTACCTATCAGTTTGGAGAACATCTCTGTTTGGGATGCTGTAATTTCTATTTTATGATTAAGTATGACATTTTTGACAATGAGCTTTCCCAAGAGGAACAAGAAGACAAAGGATCTAAACATAATAATTCATGCATTAATTTTATATGCATTTTTTCTAGTCAAGAAATGTTTTAAACTGTTGAAATAAATGATTTATTATGTGCATGCTCCGATAACTGTAATGATTCCTTTGTTACATGTTAGTAGAAGTAGTGTTTGGATAATGACAAGAATTTTGTTCTTAAAAGGAAATCTTACTCTACTTTTCCATTTACTAATGTAATGAAAATAAACACAATACCGACACCGATAAACAGTCAGTTTATTGCTCAGACACCAGAACAACTAAGCGCTTTCACCAATCAACAAATATAGGCTTCCTCAGAGTTGGAGGAAGCCTATATTTGTTCATTGGCGAAAGCGTTTAGTTGTTCTGGTGTCTGAGCAATAAACTGACTGTTTATCGGTGTCGGTATTGTGTTTTCTTTCTTTTTTTTTTTTTGGTCATTTGACCAGTTCCTTTCATTTTTACTAATGTAATGAAACCAGAGTTTTATACTTTTTCATTACAAGATGAAGGCATATTTTAATACTTTTTGAGAACAGTATGTTATTTTACATTTTGACAAAGGAACAGTGTCAAGCACTGAAAAAATTCCAGTATAATAAAATATAATAGTGAAACAAGCTGGTAAAGAAGGAAATGAGACATCGTTGAACACAAGACAGTATTTTATTACATGCATGAACCATTTGAATGATAAAAAATATATGAGAGAACTAATAGGCAATGCTATTTTAATGCTAATATAGAGTTATAATTTGAAATGGTATGAAGTTAACAGGTTAATCTTTGTAACATACAAAACAACATCAAAATGCAATCTTTAAACAAATAATTATTTGTGTTACTTCCCATGTGTGTGTGTATATATATATATATATATATATATATATATATATATATATATATATATATATATATATATATATATAAAACATTTTTGTCTTCTTTTTGGGGGTGTGGTGCATTCTTAGAAAAAGGTTGGTAATTTAAAAAAAACTGTATTATTTCCATGTGTAAAAAGATTACAATCTTATTTAAGTGATTTAAAAGAATTATCATTAAATTTTAGTCTATTCATTGTAAACATTTTGATGTCATAGTGTGATAGTGTATGTGGAAAGCCTATATACTAATATTGAGAACAACTTTAGGCTTGAATCCCACTGCATTTGTGAAGACTGGTAGAGATGGGTGAAGGCTGCCAGCCTAGCCAGATATAATTGTGCATATCATTCTATCATTTGTAAATATGAATGTTGAACTTAAAACAATCTGGCAACATTTCCATCTGCTGTAAAGAAAGTTAAGTCAAGCATTTCTTGTTGGTCCTTTGAAATTATAATTATTTCATCACTGTCTTTGATGTTTTACAAGTTGGCTCCAATCAGGCTAGATGAAGGCTCCCTGCCTATTGTTTTAAGGCTAAAGTTAATGACCAGAATTTACATGTGGAATGTACTTTATTGCTCTAAGTATAAAAGAATGTAAATGCAGTTTCTGTCAGCCTGGGAACTCCAGGAAATGTAAAAAGATGATGTAATGTTTTAGCAGAACTGCAGTTTCAATTTAAACATTGAGAACCAGAGATTATTGAGCATTTTTGTCTGACTATCCAACTCAGCAATGTATGTTGTCTTATGTAAGTGATCTTAGACTTGTGTTTTCTTTTAGATTAGCTAGGAACTATAAAGTTTAGACTAAGTGTTTTATGTGATGTCAGGACTGTACTACTGATTTATTTTAAGTATTTATGTGTGATGTCTGAACTCTTGACTAACTCTGTGTAGTAGAAAGCATTTCTTGTGGTTTTAATTATTTATTATTAAATATTGTAAAACCTTTTAACTGTGGCTGATTTGTGTAGAGGTAAGTTAAATTCTAGAGTACATTGTATATTTATAGAGTTTATTGTACAAAGCCACTCTAATAAGCCTTGACTGATTAGTCACACTTACCAATTGGTTAATAATATTGCACAGCAATAATTGGATGCCCCTTTAAGGGCCTTTGGGTAGCTGATAATATTAGCTGGGTGGTGGCAGCTGGTACTACCATATAGTCTGGGTAAAAGGGGCACAGCTAGAGAACATGTGCCAGCCTTCCCCAGTTGTGTCTGTGTGGTTGTATAACCTCGTATCTCAAAGTGTGTGCGTGTTAGCTACTTGGACAGGGACATGAAGCACTGGTTGGACAGAGAGGGTGCTGGAGATTTTAGCTGGCCCAGCTAGGCTGAGATCGGGACCCTATAGGTGTGTCAGTGGGGAGTATTATTGGGGACCTGGGGAGCAAGGGAGCAACCAGCCCTGGACTGACTGTGATCTCTGTGTGCTCTTAAGGGAAATTGCACTTTATTGTGTGTATTTGTTATCCTTTCCTCCTATGGGATGCCCTCTCTGGTGTTGGTGATGAGGATTGAGGCTCCTTGATTGCTGGGCCAGCGCACGGGCGTCACAGCATATTTTTGGAAGATACTGGGCTAGAGTTCATAAAGTTCATGGAATCTGGTACATTGCATCAATATCAGCAGAAAAGTTGCAGATAACCATGAAATATGTAAATATGCCACAGTAAACGTAGAATATCCTGGCACATAGAGTATCTCAGTAGTAAAAGTTCTCTGTATATCAGTCACAGCTACTCAGTAAGTCATGAAAAATTGCTGTTAAAGTGTGATGAATATTAACTCATTACAGCAGAGTGATGCCTCTATGTCCCTCTAAATTTACATCCTACTGATGCCTCTAGGCATCAAATATTGCTTGTTCATATTTGCATCGATAATTCAAAAACTGTGCTACATACAAAATATTAAAATATTTCATTTTAAAGCTATCACAATGGTAAATACAACTGTATTGATAGTTGATGTCTGTCTACTGCAGGTAAAGGTATATTAATTGTTGTTTTTATAGCATTCATTAATGTTTTCATAAATGTCATATTTGTCTAAATATCTCAACAAACAAGTAACACAGACAAAATTGCTTAGCCTCATATGAAAGTTCTCAGCTGGATGAATAAAGTGTGGCTCCAGAGATGTGAACCATGGGTGATGTCAATCAAAAAGCTTAGGTTCTGCCCTTTGGAAATTACAGTGCAAGACTTCCAGATCTCACTGGAGACTCAATAGTGAGGCACACGGATGTGTCATTCACCAGGTCAGACAAGGAGAAAATCACAGTCAGCTGCCTGTCTGGAGCCAGGATCACCAAATCATGAATGCACTCATATCTCTCAGCAACAAGTACTGTTATGACTCTGTCATAGCTCATGTTGGTGTAAATGACCATTTACCTCAATGAACTATATGAAGAGATACATGGTTGAGCTCTCTGAGTATGTATCCCAGGCAAGTATGTCCCTAACCTTGAGCAGCATACTATCATCACCTAGAATGATGCCACAGTATCAACAAAAAATTATTGGTTTCAATAATTGACTTAGTTTTTGGTGTCATTCCAAGGGTGCAGATCCAGTTGTTGTCTGCCTGAGAAGCCATGGTCGACAAACCTTGCTGCTTTGCCATAGATGGTTTGCACCTGGCACCCCCAGGCTTTTGGCTGTTGACAAAGGCTCTTGCCTCCCCCATAGTGCCTTTTTTAGGGTTTAGGCAAGGTCTTGAAAACAACATTACCATTATGAAATTAACCAATCAGAACAAAACAAAAGGTCATGTTGCTAAATGCTAGGAGCCAAAAACCAAACACTGCACTCCCTGGTGGCACTACTATCACTAGAACATGTAGATGTCTATGCAGTCACAGAAACCTGGTTTAAGGCATTAGAGAGTACCCCGGCCTTGCAAGATTACAATGCCTTCCGCACCTTTAGACCGCAAAAGGAGCATGTGAAACCAAAGGAGGTGGTGTTTCAATCTATTTTAGAGATAAATTCACCTTATGTCTAGTTAGACTGGACAACTCCATGAAGTTACTCCAGGTCCATGTTATAGTGGGTAAGACCCCCATTCAAGTCCTAGCCAGTTATAGCTTCTCCTCCATAGGTCACAACACCCATGAAGCCTACTTATCCCAACCGAAGATTATCCATATTTTACCAAAGACACTGGTTAAGGGGGATTTCAATTATCTCACCATCAACTTGGAATCCTGCTCTAGTCCAGACTCGCTAGCACAAAAGTTCCTTGACTTTGTGAATTTAAATTACCTGGACCAAATTGTCCATACTCCGACAAGAGGAGAAAACATTCTATATCTGGTCCTCAAACATGTCAAACAGGTGCACTGCTGCAACCGCTGGAACCTCATTAGTTAAAACTGACCACAAATCAGTTACCTTTGAACTGACACTAACACCAGAACTCGCAAAGGGTGAAATCAGGCTAAAAAACATCATCAAGGCAACTTATGTCCTCCTAGATGAAGGTATGAAAGAATTCCAAGCCTCAGTCCAAGCTGAAAGTGGTAACTATACAGAAGCTTACACTAAAGCCCTGTGCAGTCACTTGCATAAGTATATAAACTCGGCTGTTCCAGATAGAATCAAAGCAAGAGCCCCAAGTAAAATCAAGCTGCCATGGTGGACTTCCAGCATCAACAAACTCTACAGTAAACACAAAAAAGCTGCTGTCCAAGAAAACAAAGACAAAGACTCAACAATAGAAAAACACCCTCCATAGCCTTAACAGGCAAATTAGACAACTTGTCAAATCATCCAAGAGCTCCTTTGAGAGAAACTAGCAAGTACTGCCAAGGATAACCATAAGGCCTTTTACAGCTATCTATGCAACCTAAAGGGTAGGACCCAAGCATGTGCAGAACTGGTGGCCAACAGTATCACACACACTGACCCCACAGAGATAGTGAACCTGCTAGGGGATAGATTTGGTGAAAATGTCACTCCCTTATCCCCTCCTAACTTACAAAAACCCTCCCCCAACCCCCCCCCCCCCACCTACATATCTGAAGAGCAGGTCCTCAAAGTCCTATCCAA
Source organism: Protopterus annectens (assembly GCF_019279795.1). Lineage (NCBI taxonomy): Eukaryota > Metazoa > Chordata > Ceratodontiformes > Protopteridae > Protopterus > Protopterus annectens. Next base: position 810,294,216 of record NC_056736.1, read on the forward strand.
GGCAAAGAATACCACATCTATGGGACCAGATGACATCCCAGGCTGTCTTCTAAACAGGCTAAAACTAGCATCACCATTAAGTACCCTTTTTAATCATAGCCTAACCACAGTTTTTCTTCATGTGGAATGGAGAACAGCTACAGTTATTTCTCTCTACAAATGTGGCCTAGCATCAGACCCATGGAATTACAGACCCATAAGCCTGACCAGCCTCATCTGTAAGGCCATGGAATGTATCATTATGGACCTCATAATGACATAGGTGACCTCCAAACCCTGGACCCTACCCAATTCTGCTTCATGAAGGGCACAACTTGCCTGTTAAATCTGGTTGATTTCATTGAAAGTGTGACCAAGACCACTGATGACAGCAAAGCTGTGCACACAGCATACCTCGACTTGGAAAAGGCTTTTAACACAATCCCACATTCAGACATTACCAATAAACTTAGCAAACTGAATGTAAACCCCCTTTGTTGTAAGATGGGTTGCCAACTGGCTCACAAAGCAGACACACACTATCAAAGTGGTGACTCCACATCAACCAGTAGACCTGTTACTAGCTGGCTGCCACAGTGGTCAGTGCTGGGGCCCCCTACTGTTTGGTATATACTTATCAGATGTTCAAGTAAAAATTAAAGGGCTGTGGCTGACCAAGTTTGCAGACAACTGCAAACTAGGTACATTCACTGAATCCCCAAATGATGCCAGTATCTGCCAGGATGGTCTCACACAGACCAATACTTTAAGCACCCATGAAGTGGTAAGGGACCTGATATCACAGGCTGACCGCAACCTTAACATCGACCACAACATGCCTACCATTGTATGGAAAGCTTTCCACATAGCTCACTTGATTAGTAAAGACATTGCCTCAAGAACAAAAAAAGTTATAACCTCCTATACTCAGCACTTATCCGGCTCATAATTGAGTATAACGCCCCATTCTTTATGTACCATACTAAGCATCTACAGCAATTAGAGAAACCTCAGAGGTTTCTAACAAAGAGGATCAAGGGCCTCCAGCATGTGCCTTACACGGACCGACTAAAATCCCTGTCACTATACTCCATATCATACAGACGTCTTAGGAGAGACTTATGCCTGGTCTACATTGCAACTCAAGACCCAAAACTAATGAACTTACTGCATATCCATAAATCAAATAGGTCTAGGGCTACCCATTCCAGGGACTTAAATATGGCCTGTGACTTAAACAGGGCATGCTGGAGGGATAGATTTATTTCCCAACGACTGTCACAACTTTGGAACAGGCTAGCAGTTCATGTGAAACAGAGCACCTCTATGACACTGTTCAAGAGGAACCTGGATGAGTGGATGGGGCACCATAAATTCTTAGCAGTGCTAGCACCTACAACCCTCCTGGACATAGGCAGTCATCACTAAAGTCAATCTTGGGTATTGACTAATATCTCTATGGTATTACATTGGGTTGAAATGGCTAAGCTTAAAATGAACTCTGAGTCAATAGTCTAGTCATCTCCTATGATCCTATGATCCATTGGTGGGAATGAGTTAACAAAGATATGGAAAGACTCTCACAATCTAAACAGCCTGACATTTGCAAATACATATATATAAAATGGAATATCTGCAAACTTCATTATTTTAAAATTTGCTAGCAAGTCTTGCTGGCTAAGTAGAGATCCCCTTTTCTCCCCAGCTCATCTACATAGTTACATTCGCAGTCTGCCAACCAGATTCTCATGTGCTCAGATACAGTACTAAGGACTTGCTCCCTCATCAAAATGTCTGCCAGTCTTTCAAACGTGGTGACCTGACAACCACTTACCCACATATGAAAATAAGTGTTTAACTCAGCAATATAATCACATACACCTTCATCTGCCTTGTGTCTATGCTTACAACACTTTTTTCTGTAAGCTTCAGGTGTTAACTTATAGGTTCAAAGGTAGGTACTAGGCTATCGACCCAAGGGCCTACATAAGCCTAGCCAGCAAGGTACCATAGCTTATGCCACCCAAGAAAGTTATTTTCCTGTGCCACTGTCCAGCAGAGACACAAAAGTGATCCCCGGGGTCTATTTCCTATTTCCCATCCACTCATCAAGATTTTTCTTGAAGAGTGCTAATGAAGAACTTTACTTGACATAGATGGGTAGCTTGTTCCAGAGTATAGGAAGTCTCTGGGACAGGAATCTATCCCTCCAGCATGTCCTGTTTATTGTGGTGACAAGGTTTAGGTCCCTAGAGTGTGTAGCTTGGAAGGATTGGGTTTTCTTTATAACAGTTGAATAAGCATTTTTTTCACACTATCATAGTTTAAACAATCAGTATTAGAGAATTTAGAAACAGCAGTTAACAGCTTCACCATAGAGTAAGGGGTTCAGGAACCAAACCCAGGGCTCTTGGTCAACATTATACTGTTTACATACTCTTTCAAATATATGAATAAAACTATCAAAGTCATCCCCCTCTGCAAATTGTGGAAGAAATGTACTGACCTTTATTGCTTCAGGGATCCTGTTATTCCTTTCCTCATTAACTCCATAACCTTAATGAAGAGTCAGCATTTCCCTCATGCTTACGCTGTTTCTCCTCCTCCAATAGGTTTTGGAATACAAGGCAAAAGACTGCACTAAGTGGACACAATTGCTTTATAGTTTGTTGAACAGCTCCACCATGTTGGATAGGTTGATTAGCATACAAATCAGCTGCTTATGCTGTAATTATCACACCACAATGTTTACCATACCAAGAAAAACAGATGCCATACCAGGTTGTCCATCTCTCTCAAATTTTGGTCTGAGGAAGTTCATTCCTACTTGTTGAATGAAAGCGCTAACAATAAATTTGGGAGAGAAGGGCAACCTGGTGTGGCATCTGTTTTCCTTGGCTTGGTCGATTTTGAGCTATGTTCATTTACAATGTTTACCATGTTTTTAGCGGGTCTACACATCATGTACAGCCACTTACTGACCACAAATCAGCATGCTACCATGTGCATGTCATGGCGTGACACAACTACGGTTTTAGCAAGCTGTGTAGGGTTTAATGAATTCAACCCGTTATTTCTTTTGTCCTGCTTTGTAACTACAAATAAGTAAAGTTAACTAGTCTTTAATATTATATTGAACAAAGCAGTAATAACATAGGTTTCAGCTGAAGAACTGGATTGTCAGGACACAAAAGAGGTACTTATGTTGTTCCCAAATATGTATGTGAACTCAAAATTACTAAATAATCGGATGCCTGAATTTGAAGTAATTGACTGGTTATGGACCTGCCATTAAGGACATGCAAATTAAGAAACCTAAAGCACTATGCATCTAAGGGTGCCTTTTTAAATTGTATTAAATTTTTAAAATATTTTTAATGTGAAAATTTCAAGGGAAGAACAAAGGTCTGCTTCCACAGTAGAATTACACATTTAAACATTCCCCCGGATTTACTAATCTTCTGTGTAAGACTAGATTAGTCTTACATGGAAGCGCCAGTGTAAGAGTATGATGGCATTGTGCCATGCATATTAATGAGGGCGCGCTGCCTCAACTCTAAAGCTTTCACAGAGCGTGGACGAATGTAGGGGGCATGTCGGACTGCTGAGCAGTCCAAAAATCCACACCCCTGCAATGAAGAAATGCTGCAACTTCCAGTTACATGAACGAGTCCGCTCTCATGTATACAGTGTAACACTACACTCCCCCATATGTTAAACAACTTACAAAATAAAAAATAAAAATATTTTTTTTTCTTCCGATATAGCTGCCCATAGTTGCACGGGTTTGCGCGGGTTTGCCCATTGCTTAGCTACAGTTAGCAGCTTAGACACCAGAAGATTATAATAAGAAATATATATGCAAATGAAGCAACATAACGATAGTGTAGTGGTTAGAGCCTTTGCACAAGGAGGAGGCATTCCTACTACTGCACATTCCATTTTCCATGGGAAATCTGTATACAAAAATATTTCCTGACATTTTTTATATATAAGTTTTGTAAAAAGCATTGAAATGTTAAATGTAGCAATGAACGAATTTTATATATATATATATATATATATATATATATATATATATATATATATATATATATATATATATGAAGGTGAAATGTTTATGCATTCTGAGGCATGAGTACCCTATTTTAAGCAATATAAAGCACTGCTAAGCACATTTTACCAGTATTGAGCATATTTAAATATAATTGCGTGTAGCTGTGCACCACTGTAACCAGCGCAATGTCTTTACGCATAGCTGCGCATAGCGCTAACTATTGCAATGTCGGGCAATGTCGGGCAATGTCGACCAATGCTGAGCAAGGTCGATCAACGTTGAGCAATGTTGAGCAATGTTGGGCAAAGTCGGGTAAACACACTCACACCTTCTTTACTGTTACTTAACCAGTCAGGTCTGCCCATCTGGAAAATAAAAAGCAGTGACAGGGCTCAAACTCAGGATACTGTCCACTATAGACACCGTACTTAACCACTAAGCCATGACAGCATTTCACAAGCATGCACTTTCTACAGACACATATCTATCAAAGGAATTTTAAACATTGCCAATATCATCTAAGCAGGCGTGCATACAGCTGAGTTTTTCCAAAACTGGCCAATCACAAATAAGTGTGGGAAATGAGGCATGTTTAAGCTCCACAGGTGGGAATACTTGCTATAACTGGTTGTAGCTTCCTTCTGCAGTCAGCATGTCTGGTGTCAGTAAAGGCACTCGATTTAGAGCTCAATGCTGGGACATCCAGGAGGCCAAAATTATGGTTTGGCTCCTCATCCACAAACATGAGGAAAGACTCCTGCGGGGACAGTACCAGGGTACCCAATATAAAACGGAGGCCTGGAACAGTCTTGCCCATGATCTCACCAGTGACACTGGTGTTCCTCGGACTGGTGAGCAGGTCAGGCACCATTATTCTGACCTAAAGCAACGTAGGGGGGATGAACTGGACTGGTGGATCCAGGAATCCCATACAATGCCTAATGCCCCAACACTGAGTAAGTAGCCATTGTATTAAGGAGTTAAGAATTGCTATGCTTGTCTATAATATGGATAGATATGTCTCAGTATCACTGCATTTACTTCACAGCTGCAGGTGACTGGGCTATGAACCTGCAAGCCCATGAAGATAGGCTGCAAAGGCTGCATCATGAGGCAGGTTAGTAATTATTCTGCATGTACTGTTATATAAAATAAATGAGAGAGCCTTCAAAAAGTCTTTTAACCCAATATATAAAGGTATAATAATCCTTTTATAAATGTATGATTCATGGAGTGTGCCTGTGTCATTTTCTTTGATATGTTGTTGTACTGTTGCATTCTACAAATAATAGTGTTTTATTAAGCAGTGTCAACCCACACTTGGGTAGGCCCATATAACGTGAATGAAGGAAATGCCAGTAGCTTGTAAGCATATGTACAGCCCTCAACTGCTGGTTCATGGACAGCATGTATTGGTTAATCTCGCACATGAGTAGCTTGGTATTGTGTTCCCCAGAAATGTCAGTGTGCTGCCAGAAATGTAGGGAGCTGTTAACATATAACTGATGCTTTCACCTGAACATATCTAGATAATTATATGAAAGTAGAGCTGTCAGTGTACCATCTTAGCAGTAGTGTGTGTGAGCAACTCTCACAATATGTTGCAGTAACATCTGCATCTTGGACAGTTTGTATGTAAGATACAGCTCATGTATATAATGATTTAGCAAAATCCAATTGCACAATATAAGGACACTGGGTAGTGTAATAATACATGTAAGGGGCATATAACTGCAGTTAATAGGAATGTAGTGAAAACTAGAAGGATGTATAAGTTGTTAATTGAGCTATCTTTTTCCACCCTACTGTATGTGCATAAAAAATGCAATTCCACACCTCATTCGGTATGTCTAATCTCAAAACATTTGTTGGGACATATGTCCTATTGGTTTATAAATATTTGCATTTATTTCTATGCATGTGCCCTGTTAAAATACCACAATATTGGTGGCCTGTTTCCATCAATTAAACCTGCATGCTGTTGTAATGTCCACTATTGTTCTATATATGCATGTGTCATGCTTGCTTTTCAACTGTTGAAAATCTGGTGTGTTGGGTTAATGGGAATACTTCTGCATGCTGTTATAACTAACTGGCAATGCTGTTGACTGTTACTAACCCATATCTTTATTAAACTCTCTAAAACATAGTTCGTATGGGAAGTCCGGTCCCAGCGGACCCACCTGTCCCACCTCAGCTAGCCATGGCACCCGGCACCAGTAGATCCGGTGCCCAGTCTTGGACCTCCTCCTCCGTTGGCCCTGTGCCACCTTCAGGTGGAAGCGCTGCAGGGGATGGGGCTCACCCCCCCCTGTGCAAGCGTGGGTGGAGAGGCACTTATCAACCTTTGTAGGGTCCGAGCTGTGGTGCATGGAGAGACTGAACATTCCATTGCAGAACCTCTATGCCATCTTGAGGCCTGAGTGGTGCAACTCACGGGCAAGCCTGCCCCTCCAACTCAGCCCCCAGCACAGCCACCTTCTGTTTCCATCTGGGGGCTCATGGGCTTACAATTTCCAAACATTCTTCCACGTCAAAGGTGTTCAACTACCACATGTGTCATATACCGCCCCTGTATGTGTCTTGTTTGTCTTGTCTGTTTACCTCCCCAACCTACCTCCCGAAATATACCTACATCCCCTACCCCTCATTCCACTCTCACCTGAAAAAAAAGGGCAATCTGCTCCCAAAAAAAATTATGCCTCATACATAACTGCCTATTTTGCACACATGTCCACTGGACACATGAAATGTTATTTAATTGACATTACAACATAGTTTGTTGTCCTCACCCTCTCTCAGGGGTTGAAGGGTTTATATCTACCTCCAAAGTTATTGCATATGCAAAGCTGTTGCTGTTGAAGAAATGGGCAGCTATGGACCTTCCCTACACCTGTCCTGCACATCCCGAGCTATTTTCCATACTGTCTTTCCCTCTTTGTGCCCCTTATCACCAATTTCCTATCTCCCCATTTTTCTTTTCTTTCAAAGAAATTAGCGCGGGGATAAGCAGGAGTAAGCACTATTAAGCAGTAGTTAGCGAGTTTACACAGGTTTGCACTTGTTTGTGCAAACCTGCTTACAACTGCATAAAAGTGCCTTAGTCACTCTGTATGTGAGGGCCCTTGTTCTGCTCAGGAACAAAATTAAACATGTCTGTAAGTCTCGAACCCCAGACCTTGCACACACTACACAACATGAAGTACCACTAAGCCATGGTACATTTCCATCATGTTGGTGCTTAAATAATTATATCATGCATCAGAATGAGTGAATGTAAAGGAAAATAAGGAATACCATACCACATAACTTGTGGATGTTGACCAAAAGTTGTTGTGGGATTACATTACATGACTGTGATAAGAGAAGCAGCCATTCTAGCAGGAACTAATGATACACCATCACTTTACAACCCCACACAGTATCACAGCACGACAAACATTGGTATATCTGTTTAGGGCAGAGGCCATACCTCTCAACTGTCCCTAATTTTCAGGGACGTCCCTGATTTTGACCCAAATTTTAGCTCTGTCCCTCCTAAAACTACTGACTTTGGGCAGAAAGGTGGTGAATTACTCTTAATGAATAATGACAATAATTTTGAGTTAGACACTTCTTTTACTTCAGAAAAGGTGTATTAATTCATATGCTCTGATTCTCCCAATGTTTCAGCTTAATTCCACTAATATTTTAAAGGTGTCCCTGACTGTCCTTGAGTTTTTCTTGGCTTTTCCCTGATTCTGTTCAAATATGTACCTGATTGGTTGAGAGGTCTGGCAGAGGCAGAAACACAGAGGCATATTAGCCTTTCTGCTGTTACACACTGTGCAAATAGCTTTGGAAGGAGTTTTGGAAGCATACCCTTATGTAGCAATAAAACACTGAAATACAAATGGATGTAGCCATGTAATGGTAGCAACAAACTATAATAATGTCATTGCTCTATTGCTGAAAAGACCTGTGTGATGCACAGAGAAAAAATAACAGGCTATTCTCTGGCTATCATGTGGATAGGTCCACAGTTGGGAGTTACACAGACAGACTACATGCCTTGATAAACTAACATGTACACAACAACCCTGTAAGACCAGCAAGATAAAATCCACACAATAATACTTACGCTCTCTGTAAGTCTGCAACCATACCCAAATGTAGAATTTACCTGTGTGTGCAGGGTCTACCAAGGATGCAGGTAAGCATACTCACTGTACTGAAATGTGTCCAGTTTTTCTGAGCAGCTTGTGCTAATGTCAACACTAAAAGCACAAACTGTTTAGAACTGAGTAAATGAATATTCACAGTATAGCGGTTCACAAACAATTCTTGTGCCAAAGGAATACATCTCTATAACTAGCTTTGTATGGCAGTTAATTGTAACAGTTGAAAAGAAAGTACGTCTTTCAATGTATCTTGGGGTAGCATTTTCAGGGGTGAGTACATTTCTACACTGACAAGTGGGTACTGAGTACAAAATGTAAATCTCTGGCTACACCCCTGGCTTCTGATACAAGAACTATGCCAACCTTCTGTCTTAAACAATGATGTCCACAGCAAACAAGGATGATCTCCATCTTGGAAAGGTGAAAGGGCCACACCTACATGAGTCAACAATTTATAGTACTGGGTTGCTATGACAGTGATTACTGCAGTTACTGCACAGCAGGCTGCATACAATTAGCAAATGGTTGGCACTAATTGGTGCAGAGGCCATCACATGCTCATGTGCAATTCCTACAAAAGCAGGCTGCAGTCTCTGCCAACAAACTCAATCACTCTATTGCAGAGACTTACAGAGAGAGAGAGAGAGAGAGAGAGAGATAGAGAGAGAGAGAGAGAGAGAGAGAGATCTTACCAAATTACACAAAGGAAAGGTATGTGACATATGTATTTACTGGCATGTAGTAGATGTTATTGAAGAATAGTCTACATAATGTGAAACATTCATGTGTGGCAGCAGTACTTTGTTTGCACAGATGTTCTGCTTAACTACTGCTATGGACAATACTGTGTGTACCTGTGGGCAGTGGGATATACCTGTGAAATGTGTAGCTCAGCATTAAATGTCAAAGATCTGATCCATGTTATCTGTGTTCTGTACAGTAGTGTGGCCAATGGCTGTTGGGGGGATTAGCGCTGGCATTATATAAACATAGGTGCGACAGAACAACACATGCATGATAGTCATATTAAAGTGTAGCTTAGCACAGGCAACTGCTGTAGCAGTCTAGTATGACTATCTAGCATCTGTTGCCATATATACACCCCCCTAATGTTAGTCTGTGTTCATATGTGACACCTGTTTGTGTTGCAGCAAGGCCCAACAGTTTAGCTGTGAGGTCCAGGGACTTACAACAGTGTGGACCATGTGTATGTATGCCACACACATATGGAGAAATATAAATATGTCTTATATATTCACATCTGTATATGTGCATAGAGCAGGGGACATATTGCAACTGTTTGCGAAGGGGGGAGATATATATGTTGGTAATAGTTAGTATGCGCATATTTGTATGTAGGTTTGAGTGTGTCACAAACAAGACAGCATACAATGCTGGTATATGACATGTGGTGGTTAAACACTGTGGGTGGTTCATTCAGTTTGCCATGTTGAAGCCAGTAAGGCCTGCTAAAGCTACATGGGCTGTTAACACCTTCAATGCATTTATCCCAAGACTGTGCGATTTTATTACATTACTGTACACCTTATATCCTTTGTATAATTGATATTCTCACTATGAAAGGTGAAATGTATATGTGCCTATATATATATATATATATATATATATATATATATATATATATATATATATATATATATATGTGTATATATACTCATACACACCTACATCTACTTGTTGCAATAAAGTCTCTGAACTGTTGATGGACTGTGATGGTCAATATGTTTGTAAATATATCAAAGGTATGTATCTGTGGGATAGCTTAGTGGGAAACTGTTTATGTTATGGTATTATGGGTCTGTGCTTTGATCCTAGCAAAAGCTGTGTATTCTGTTGCTAGGCAGAACAACTGCTATTGCATACAGTGTGATTAAGTCCCCTGGCTTTAACTAGGGTGTGTCATTGGAGGCTAAAGTACTACATCTATGATTATCGATTGGTCCCAATGTTGAATGCAAATCTTGTGTGTACTGCAGTACTAATTGAAGCTCTGGGCCTGTACAGCAAAGTATGGTGTATGTCCACATTGCTTGCATCCACTGTTTTGTGTGATCCCTGTATTCATCGCAGATTACATTTCTCAAGATTAAGGTTGTGTAAGTACTGACACACAGCACTGTATAGTACACACTGAAAGCTTATCTGGGTTGGCATACCTTTGTGTCCTGTAATTATGTCTGACATGTGTGTGGGTACATCTGTAACATGTCCTTTGACATATGTGTGGTAATACATATAACTGTGTTTCTAGCAACATTCACAGTGTACTACAGCAGTATGTGACCTATATTCCCAATTGTGCACATATTTTGGCCACGGGTTTGGCATTAACGAGTTGTGTGGCATAATAGTAATACATTTACTGGTCCTTACACTGATTGTGATGGATGATTTATTTCTTTACACATCAGCTTGATGTATATCTGCTGTGGCTAGGTGGTGCATCGTCTGGCATACAATGTGCCAGGTACTATTGTATAGTCTTATATAGTGATTTTATTTTGTTGCTGTGCAGAACATGGTTCATTGGATAGAGAGTGAGCAAGGCACTTTCAAGCAATTGTGGGGTGAGCAGTGATAAGTGGTAGTTACAGTGTTTCACTCTCGGTTAGCTTATAGGTTGCTATATATGGCAGTTCAGTGATATCTGTACGGTATAATGTTAAATGTGCCATATGACTTGCTCAGACATATTTTTGTATTTATGTCTTCCAGGGATCATGGCCCACCACAGGAACCCAAGCTACAGTAGGGCTGAATCATATCATCACTAGCAGTATGATTCAGCACTACTGTGTAATGTTTTCACAAACCAGCCAGGACCAGCAGGAGGGTACTGCAATGTGGCAACATCTTGTCCGCAGGGTCAATGAGGTAGGCATAACTGCACATATAAGCAGGTACACCGCCACTGCAGTGATCTTCTCTGACATATCCGTCAGCGTGCCGCTAATGTGCGTAGAGAACAGCTTGCAACAGGGGGTGGTGTTAACATCTATCCCCCCTCACCAGAGTAGAGGAGCTGCTCATGAGCCTGGTGGCAGCTGCCCAACAACAACAGCAGCATATATACACCATGATGGAGATTGGAGCCACCCAGCAAGAACACATGGAGCATGCAGGTAACATGGCATATCTGTAGACTACTGTTATCTGTATTGGTAGATCATGCATATGTGAGATGTGGACTGTGTCTTTCAAAGATGTGGAGCCTGTTGTTGTGCAATACTGATCATTTGGAACATAATCTGTAGCCCTGTGAATGTAAACTGTTGTTGTACTGTAAGATTGCAAACACACAGTTGCAATGCCACAGTTGTGGCCACTGAGAAACTGTCTCATCTCTATGTAGGTACCTCTGGGGTGACGTCAAGGCAGTGGACAGATGCTGGTGAGTGTGTTCTACATTTATTATTGTAAATAAAAAGTGCATGTCATAGTTAAGGTGTAGGCCATGTACACATGTAACACACCTACCCATAATGCATGCTGTGTATGTTTGGTATAAGAGCACGCACATCTCACTAATGTGATTAGCTGCCTCAAACACATGCAATACCGAGACCATCTCAAACAAATGTGGCTAGACTGTAGTGACCATTGGATAGGCACAGTTGATACTCAACATGCACATAACATACACATCTATGTCATACACAGAGCATTTTAACATGCTACACATAAAGGATTCCCAAACCCTCTGTAAAGACACACTCCAGTATCCAAAAGCTCATCCACACATTACACATAATATACCTGAGGGGTAGAGGCCTATCCTGGGGTATTTAAACACTCTGCAACACACTGCGCGTTCATGTCAGGGAATGTTCCTTATTGGCCTCCTTACAAAGTCACGTAACAAATAGTTGCGAAATGGTGAATTTAGCCAATGTAGTACAGTTCTGACACAGTATGATTTGTGCTGGTTTGTGAAACATTTGTAGCTTTGAGTGACTACCTGATGCTTCATGATGATGGCCTATGGTACTATACCCCATTAAGTTATTGCAGCCACAGTACTACACATAGTTGTCATTGCTACACACCATAATGATGCGTGTGTGTACACATATGCACCTCTAAACTGTATGCATACCAATCACCATTTGTACAACTGACACATATATGTCTTGTGATGCTATTGAGTAGCTAGGTCATATGATACATATTGGGTATGTGTAGTGTTTAAATATGCAGTTGTGTTTTAGCATGCCATGTCACGGATGAGACTGGCATGTCCGCAATATGATCTACACTCACCATAAGTACGGTACATTGGGTATGTGGCCGAGTGGTATTCCATCAATTACCCATGCACCACTAATGATGTTGTGTGAATACTCATCATGCATGTGCTATAAATATGTCAACAATTATTTTCTAAAGACACAGAGGCTGTAATCAACATTGGATACCTATCTGACACACAGATACACATCCAGCAATGGTATTTACACCTGTGAGTTATGATGCACAGTACATCACAGGGTTATGAACACCTGCACAGCAATGTTGTGTCCATGTATGCATTGTGTTCCAGGGGGAGGGCCATAACCTAATAACAAAACACATGCATCAAAGCCATGTATACTGTTAGTAACAAGGACTGACTACACTTGTACTGCATGCTGTTGGGCAACACATGTCCTGCATGCTGACGTGTGATATGACTGTTTTGCTTGTGATACTGTACTTCACCATCACCTGCTATTGTGTATGTTCTGTGATTGCTGGCATTGTGTGTGTCTGCTTTTGGGAGGAGTGCAGTTTTGTGTGTGTGCATGTGTGCATGTGGTCTGAAGTCATGTTCAGGTCTTAAAGTGTGTTTCCTGTTTTCCTCTCATAGGTGGCGAGGTGGGGCTGGTTCAGTACAGCAGGGAACCTGATGTCACTGAGACAGACAGTGATCATGAGGACAGGTGTGTTGAGGCACAGGTAGGTTTGTCAGCGTTTGTTGCTGGGCCACCAATTGACAGTATACAAGTCTCCACCCCATCCACGCACACAGTCATACTGCCTGTACACCCATCATCACCATTGCCCTTAGCTGAGGGGCAGTGTATGGTTGGCACTGGCCAGGACAGTGTGGTATCTATGGCACATGTATCAGGACACAGCAGCCATAGTCAGATGTCTGGAATGGTACCACATAGGCAGATGCTCAGGGTTCTTGTCAGACCACTGCTGGTCATCATACCCCTGGCAGGCGTGCCACACCTCTTTCTACCACACACATGTTCCAGGCTGTCATGGAGGCACAGACATGAATGGAGCGGTACACCAGACAGGGGTTAAGGGCATTGAGGGCTCATTACACCTCTGTAAATGACAGTATCCATGACCTAGCAGGTGGCATATGTAACTACACTGAGGTCATTGATAGACGTTGGGGTGAGACATTGGATGTCCTCCACAATGTCATGTCCATGTGTCAGGACAGTGTGGGATGGTTGAGATGTCGATGTGGATGTATGCCAGCAACATCACCAACTGGAGGTCACTGTGGACATCCAGCAAGTCACAGCCTCTCCTTAGTGCCAGTTCCAGCCCCAGCATTGTTGGGGGGGCTGTCCATAGACCATCATAGCAGACCACGTGCATGTGGCTCTGGTCAGTCCCAGCAGGGACCTGGATCCAGTGGACATTTGTCAACCTCTTCGGATAGTACCCAGTCTGGATTAGTACCTGATACTGTCTGTAGCACCCCTGATAGGCACAGGTTCCGTATCCGTTGCCAGAGATGGTGATTTATAAAGCCTGTCAGGTACTGTCTGTAGCTGTCTCACAAATCCCTGTATATGGCAGCCACATGGTGGAACTGTGTGCATGCAGACACACACACACATAAACTAGAATCCTAGGGCAAACACATACCCGCACACATGACATCAACATTGGCCCATAACAGTACTCATGGCCGTCACACACACACACACACTCACACACACATGTCGATTGTATGGCTCAGTGTAGGCCTCTGGCAAAAAACGCCACAAGGAAACCAAAACCAGGATCCAAAACCACAAATCTTGACTAAATTCCACCACAGCAAACCCAAGGAAGTAGGGACACCAAACCACAAAGATGAAATTCTTTTATTCCAAAGCGAAACAAAACAGACTGAGCGCTTTCACCAGCCAACCTGGTATCATCAGAGTCTGTGTGACAATTGTTCATTCATACTTAAATACACATCCACACACCCTAACTAAACCAATTATTCAATGATTCCATTAATTCTTTAAAGAAATATCCATTGCATTTATAAAACATAAGAATAATTGATTGTAATACATTCTATCTAAAAATTCAATTATTGTTCTAACAAACACATAAAAACATAAACATATTTAAGAACAAAACTGTATGAATTGAATTGAATTAAATAATTAGATAATTAGATAAAATTTTGTTGACAATATATAATGTATGTAATGGGCCTGTATATTTCATATTACACTAGCTCTCAGCTTCAAATGAGGTTTTAAAGAAATATGATCATTTAATCCTGGAAACCTAGTGGCATTAAGTCTCATCTGCCACTCAGATTCCAGAACTGCCACTCTATTACTGATATCACCAACCGTAAAGGGCATCACCCTGTCAATAATAAAAAACAAAAACTTACTAAAGTTACTACAAACCTTACTATGCAAATAAAGAGCATTATGATCATCCCTTTTCCTTATACTTCTATTATGCTCACAAATTCTTTCTCGTAAACCAACAACACACCCTGTGCATATGATGAAACCTGTGCCACCTCCTGTCATCTGTAGCATTGATGCAAGAACAGGCTAACATGGTGCTGATGCACAGGGTGACAATAAAGTATAGCAATGGTTGGATGTTTAGCATGTTGTCAGCAGTAAAGTGTAATGATATCATTGAAGGTGTAGCTGAGCAGGCATGATGCATTAAAGCTGTAATTAGCAATGTTGTATTGTTTTCACCAGTGTTTATTCCAATTGTGTTTGTTTGCCCATGTGCCACTTGGCTGATGTGTGCAGTTGTGTCAACATGCATTATACAGTAGACAGTACGTGTGGGGTGTGTGCAACACAGGTTTGCAGGTGTCCATTTGTGAACATGGTGGAGGTGCACTGTCTGCATGTACATGCATATTGGACACATGGGCAGGGTGACATGCCCTGTATTTGTCCAGTGTTAACACTCCATAGCTTCAATTGGTGGCCAGTATGCATTGTACTACACACATTTTGGAACTTGAGTACGCATGTGTGTGTATGACACGGGATGACACTGTGCTGTGGGTGATGCTGTTGTTGCTATCTGCCATTGGTTTGCATTACTAAGGTTAACACTGTCCCAGCTGCATAATCCTTTAGTAATGCACACTGTTCACCTACAGGGTTGCATGGACCGTGCTATCACAAACACAAGAAATTCTCACTTATACAGTAATGGTGCATTAGTCTCATGGACCCCTGCCATAAAATAATATATAATAGAAGTTGTGAAGTTGTACCAAAAAAGAGATACCAAGAAGGGATGACCTCTCTGGTCAGTTTCATTGGGAAAATAGAAACCCTCATTAATCATACAAGGCAAGCTTCAAAATACAAATTGGGAAGGATTCCAAGGACAACACTAAAGCTTTATTTAATGTTGTTTATAATCTACAGGGGAAATCTCAGATTGGGTCACAGTTAATGTAAATGGTTACAAAGTACACTTATCTGACTGACATTACCAATTTCTTGTCAGACAGTTTGAATGTGGATTTCACCACCCTGTCATTACACAAGGCCCACATTTCCAGACCTGAAGAATGTAAAACCTGATGATTCACAGACACTCTAGTTAAAACATCTCTTTACCAACGTCCAAACCACAGTGGCAATGGTACTGAACAGTGTCCCTTGCTGTGTCATACACAAGCTGACATATGAAGTCACCACTCACCTAAACACTCTGTCCAGATGCAGCCTCTATACAGGTTACATACTTGTGGAATGACACACATTAATGGTGTCCACAGTCCACAAGGGTTGAGCTACAACTTCTTCTTCTTCTTCTCCTTTCATATGCTCCCATTAGGGGTCGCCACAGTAGATCATCTGTTTCCATTTCTTCCTGCCCTCTGCATCTTGCGCTGTCACACCATCCACCTGTATGTCCTCTCTCACCACAGCCATAAACCTCATCTTAGACATTCCTCTTTTTCTGTTACCTGGCGGCTTCATCCTTAGCATCTATTTCACAATATACTCTGCATCCCTCCTCAGCACATGTACAAACCAATGTAATCCTGACTATCTGGCTTGGTTTACTAACCTTCACACCTGGGTTGATCCTCTAATATACTTATTCCTAATCCTGTCCACCCTTGTTACACCCAGTGCAAATGTTAACATAAATTGATTAAGGGTAGAGCTACAACAGATCCTGGAAACTCTCACCCTATAAGCCAGACCAATGTTATCTGGAAGGCTATGGAGCACAGCATTATAGAACTCATTAACATAGACATTATGAACCTGCAAGCACTGCACCATACCCACTTAGATTCTCTAAAGGCCAGATCATGGCTCCTACACCTAGTAGACTTCAAGCCAGTTAACAAGGCTATAGGTGAGGGAGGGGAGGTCCACACAGCCAAGCTATAGCTCACCAGCAATTCATACCCATCCCACATTATGATATTATACATAACTTCAACAGACTGACCATAAACGATTGTTAGATGATGGATTGACAACTGACGCACAGATGTAGGACACACAGTAACATTTGCAGCCTCCATGTACAATTTTATGCCAGTAACAAGTGGTATTCACCTGCACACAGTCCTGGGACCACTCCTGTTTGGCATATAGCTTTCTTAGGTACAGGCAAACACAGTAGGGATATGTCTGCCCACGTCTGATGAAAATGCATACTGTAGGCTATACTTTATTCTCCAGATGACACACACATCCTCCAAAAGGGTATCATAGAGACAGATACCTGGTGTCAAAATCATGCTGTAAAGCTATAAGCCAAAGAAAGCATAGTTATCCACTTTTAGAAAACAAAGTATCCCCAGAGTACCACATAGGTAGTAGCCCCCAAAATGTGGATTAGGTACTAATGTATACATAGAGCCATGTGTTTAGTCATCTCTGCTTTGATAATCACATTACCAAAGGGTTTTGGAAATCCCTCTGTGGAGCACATAAGCAATAAAGGGATTGCATGCAGATCAACAGAGGTTGTTGCACACCTATAATGATTAGTCATCTTTGCCAGACTTTGCTTGCTTTGGAACAGGATTCAAATATATCTCAAGCATAAACCCTCACTCACACTCTTCAATAGAAACTGTGATGAGTGGATGTGAAACAGAAGATGCAGCCCAGGGATCACTGCAGTGGCTAAGCTTGTCACAAGCATACAGAAGTGACCTAAGGTCTGGAAAGCACCAGCAAGCTCTGGCATGGATAACAGATGCTTTCATGGAGAAAGAAGAATACGCACCTATGAAATAATTGAGGTCACATGTATGTATATGGCTTTGCCCCACATCTACCTTACCTGTGTTATGCATATACAGTTGGCATTGCGATATGTCATACACTAGAAAAATCAAAACCCACTATACATTAACCAACGGTGTCACACACTCCTGGCGGACACACACCGTTAGTAAGTGCGGGATTCAAACTCCTACCTAACTACATTATAATACTACAGCAGTATGCATTTACATGACATGCTATACACATTAGTGAGCTTTTGTTTTCCCACAGGTATATTTGTAGGATGGGGACATCATCAGACTTGACAAAGTTGAGTATATCACTTTTAAGGGGTGTGAGTAGTCGCCAAAAAGGTTGCTACCTCCCCAGGGAGACACACACACACAGTTAGCAAGTGCAGGATTCAAAGCCCTATCTAACTACATTATGATACTACAGCAATAGGCATTAACACAACGTGCTATGCACATTACTGGGGTTTCATTTTCCCACAGGAATATTTGTAGGATGGTGATATCATCAGATTTGACAAAGATGAGTATATCACTTTTAAGGGGTGCGAGTAGTCTCCAAAAAGGTTGATTCCTCCCCACGGAGACGCATACATTCACACTTGGCAAGTACAAGATTCCAACTCCTGCCTAACTGCATCATGATATAACAGCAGTATGCATTTACATGGCACACTATACATATGATTAGAATTTCATTTTCCCACAGGTATATTTGTAGGATGGTGACATCATCAGACTTGACAAAGATGAGTATATCACTTTTAAGGGGTGTGAGTAGTCTCCAAAAAGGTTGCTCTCTCCCCAGGAAGAGACAGACACACACACATACACAGCTGGCAAGTGCGGGATTCTTAATCGAAACTAAGTACTTCTTTACACTTCAGCAAGCAATATGGAGTTACAGGGTGCAATACAGACATTACTCGCTGACAGTTTGCCCAAAGTTTTTTCCACATTTGCTAACCTCAGCAGGCTTATCATACTAGGTGTATTGTGAGTGTATTGTATGCATAGGCCATGACCATATCATATATGGGTTGATGCACCACATGCTGGCACACACAGGGTCAAACCAGTAGCTAAGCTCTGTCAACCCAATACTGGACATTACAGTCAAGAGGAGTAGGGTCACACAAGCACAACACCAACAGTCTCACATAGACCTACAATATAAGCACCAGCAAAACACACACATAAATACACATTACCATACTCAGAGAATACAAATATTAGTCTGAAAAAGAGAGAGTGTCCTCCTAAGCAGACAAACAAGCAATATGCACCTCCAAGCACACGCTAAAAAACACATAATACATCAAAGTAGTGTGCCTCACAACAGGCCCTAAGGAATAACAACATACCCAACACACTAGTAATAGTTGACTCCATAGTCAGGCACACAGAAGTTCCACTCACTAGGCTGGACAAGGGGAAGGTTACTGTCAGTTGTCTGTCAGGTGCTATGATCCACCACATAACACAAGCACTTAGATCACTCCAGAACAGGTACATATATGAAGCGGTCTTTGTACATGTTACTGTGAATGATCTAAGACATACCTCCCAGGACAACATGACAAGAGATATATAGTAGCTGTATGATCATGTAGCCCAGGCTGGTATGACCCTGACCTTGAGTAGCATCTTACCTTCACCTACATGATACTGCACTATAACAGAAAGATGATAAACTTCAACAATTGTCTGAGCTTCTGGTGTCATTCAAAGGGTATCCAGCTTTTGTCTGCCTGGGATGACATAATAGACATGCCTCATTGCATCACTACAGATGGTTTGTACCTGTTGCCCCTATGCTTCTGAATACTGGCCAAGGCTCTTGCTGTCCCCATATTACCTTTTTTAGGCAAGGCTCAAAGGTTCATAGGTTCATAGGTAGGTACTAGGCTATCGGCCCTGGAACTAGACAAGCCCAGCCTAAAAAGGTACCCTGGCTTTTGCCACCCAAGAAAATTATTTTCCTGTGCCACTGTCGAGCAGAACCACAGGGGTGATCCCCGGGGTGAATTTCCTATTTCCCATCCAATCATCAAGAGTTTTCTTGAAGAGTGCTAATGAGGAGCTTTGTTAGATATATATATATATATATATATATATATATATATATATATATATATATATATATATATATATATATATCTATATCTATATCTATATATATATATATATATATATATATATATATATATATATAGGTAGTTTATTCCTGAGTATGGGAAGTCTTTGGGACAGGAATCTATCCCTCCGGCATGTTCTGTTTATTGTGGTGACAAGGTTTAGGACCCTAGAGCATGTAGCTCGGAGGGATTGGGATTTCTTTAAGTGGCGCATGTCCAACAGCTCTGGGTTTGACATAGCTTTGTATGTTAGGCAGAGATCACCTCTGAGTAGGTGATATGTGACGGAGTAAAGCTGGATTTGTTTGAGACAGTCTGTGTAGGGCATCTGTCTGAGGCCGGTAATCCTCTTTGTGAGGTATTTCTGCTGCCTTTCCAGTTGTTGTAGCTGTCTTGTGAGGTACATACCAAAAGGGGCACTGTACTCTATAATGGGTCTAATGAGTGATGAGTAGAAGGGAACAATGACCTTTTTTTTTCTGGATGAGAAACCTTTTGTAATGAGGTGTGCCACGTAGAAGGATTTCCTGACTACTGTGGCAATGTGATTATCAAAGGAGAGACTACTGTCCACGTGTGTCCCAAGGTGTCTTATCACACTTTCTGTGTTGAGTATACTACCACCTATGTTGTAGTTCATGGGTACAGAGTTTTTAGCAAAGGGGATGACAATGCACTTTTTGGCATTGAGCTTGAGGCCATGGCTTTGACACCAGGCATCTGTGTCAGTGAGGCCCTTTTGTATGATGTCCACATCATTAGGAGTTTTGATTATAGCTCCTAGTTTGCAGTCAACTGCGAACTTCATTAGCCAAAGACCTTCTTTGTTAGCCTGTACTTCATTGAAGTAGATACCAAACAGGAGAGGACCCAGGACTGAACCCTGTGATACTCCACTTGTCACTGGTCTGAAGTCGGATTTTGAGTCTGCTACTTTCATAGTGTAGGTTCTGTCAGTGAGCCAGATGGCAACCCATCTTGTGACATAGGGATTTATACCTAGTTTAGTGAGTTTATCTATAATTCCAGAGTGGTGGATGGTGTTGAAAGCCTTGGCAAGATCTAGATAGGCTGCGTGAACCACCTTATCCTTGTCTATGGTTTTGGTGACTGCTTCAAAGAAGTCTATCAGGTTTAGGAGACATGATCTGCCTTTTACAACCCCAAACTGGGTGGGGCCCAGAGTTTGGAGATTATCAATGTCTTTGTTTATAAGTTCCATGATGATACGTTCCATGGCCTTGCAGACCAGGCTCATCAGGCTACTGGGGTGGTAGCGCCCGGGGTCCATGGTGGCTCCCCCCTTGTGGAGTGTGATAACCGTTGCTGTGCGCCATTCAGCAGGCACAAAGCCTGAGGTGAGGCTATGACTGAACATGGTACTTAGGTGGGGTGCCAGTTTGTTCAGTAGTTCGTGTAGAACTCAGCCTGGGATGTTGTCTGGTCCCATGGATGCTGTGTTCCTGGCTTTGGAGAGTGTGGTTTTTACCTGTGCAGCCCTGATTACAGGAACTTTGCATTCTTCCAGTATAGAGATGGGCTCTTTAATGGGTGAGAGGGGGGTAAAGTTAGCACTGAACCTATCTTCCAGGATGTTAGCAATATCAGTTGGGTCTGTATATTTAGTGCCATTGTGCTCTAACTCAGAGCAGATCTGAGTGTTGCCACTGAGATTCTTGACATAGCTATAGAATGCTTTGTAGTTATCTTTATAATCAGTGGCAATTTTTGTTTTCGTAACTAGCTTTGGAGGATTTTATCAGGGATTGCAGCTTCTTACTGAGGCTGACCAGGGAGCTCCTACACCAATGGGATTTTACTCTCTTTTGCAGCAGTTTCTTCCTTCTGTTGTACAGTTTGTTTATGGCAGGGGACCACCAGATGGCTTCCTTTTTTTGGAGGATAGCATCTTGGGTCTGTTTGGGATAGCACAATCCATGCACTCATGTAAGTGCTTATAAAGTGCAATTGTGTAGGATTCAGTAGTCGTAGCTGTATTGTCCATCTGCATGGGTGTCATGAAGTTCACCACTTCTGTCTTAAGAAGCATGAAGTTGGCTTTGGAGACATTTTTACCATGGTTTCCTTAATGGGGGTGGGGGTAGAATGTGGATATCTAGGGGAATTAGCTTATGGTCAGATCGGACCAATGAGGCATTGACTTCAGGTGTGGAACACCGGTCACTCAGGACAAACCAAACCCCGTAACCAACACAAATAACCACAAAGTGAGCTAAATGCTACTCATTGCCAGAAGTCTCACCCTCCAAATGTCAGACACTTCTCAGTATGGAGAATATTGATATATGTGCAGTAACAGAAACCTAGTTCAAGGCTCTAGAGAGCACACCAGCACTACCAGGATACTACTCATTTCATACCTTCCAGCATCAGAACCTGGATCAAAGCATATAGGGCAGGGATGTATCCATATTCATCAAGGATACCTACACCTCTCTCTCTACATCCTCTCTACAGGATATGTACCCATAGAATGTTGCACAGCAACATTCGTCCCACTCCACAGGGGTGGGGCCACAACAGACCCTTGGCATTCCCACTCTATGAGCCTGATGAGTCTCATCTGCAAGGCAATGGAGCCAATCATAATGGAAGTCAACAATAAAGACATTGGGAACCTTCACACAGTTGAGCACACCCAGTTTGGCTTTGTCAAATGCAGATCATGCCTCCTGAACTGGGTGGATTTCTTTGAGATAGTTACCCAGGCTACAGGTGATTGAAAGGAGCTGCACACAGCCTACCTATACTTTGCTAAGGCCTTTGACACCATTCCCCAGTCAGGTATCATAGATGAACTCACCAACCTGGGCATAAATCCATACATCACAAGATGGATTGCAAACTGGCTCACAAATAGATTCCACAAATTAAGAGTTGCTGTCTACATGTCAGACTCTAAACTGGTAGCAACTGGTGTGCCCCAGGGTTCAGTCCTGGGGCCCCTCCTGTTTGGTATATACTTCTCAGAAGTACATGCCAACACAGGAGGGTTGTGGTTGACTAAGTTTGCTGGGAACTGTAAAGTGTTTGCCATAATAGATTCCCCAGATGGCACAAATATTCTCCAGAAGGGACTCTATGAGAGAGATGTGTGGCGTCAGAATCATGGCCTCAAGCTCAATGCAAAATAATGCATAGTAATCCCCTTTGGGGAAAACAAAGTACCCACAAACTACCCACATAGGTGTTACCCCCTAAAAACTGGCAAGATAATAAGGGATCTGGGAGACACAAGTAGATTGTCATCTTTCCTTTGACAACCATGTTGCCAAAGTGATTAAGAAATCCTTTGTGGCCCACCTAATCAACAAAGGGTTTGCATCAGGATCAAAAGAGGTAGTGGTGGCCCTCTACTCTTAAGTTATCAGACCCATCAATGAGTACAATGCACCATTTTGGATGTACTCGACTAGGCATATCCAGCAGCTGGAGAGACCACAAAGGTACCTCACCAAGAGGAATACTGGCCTCAAACAGTTGTGTTATGCAACACAACTGGAAAAACTAAATTTGTTCTCTGTTGCGTACTGCCTACTCAGAGGCAACCTCTGCCTGATATACAGAGCCATGTCCAACACATAACTGTTGAACATGCTCCATCTAAGGAAAACAAAATTGAGTCACACTACACACTCCAGGGATATGAACCTCATCACAACAATGAATACACCATGCTGGTGGGATAGAGTACAATCCCAGCAACTTGCCTTACTGTGGAACAGAGTCCCAATGTACATCAGACAGAGCCCCTTGCTGACACTCTTCAATAGGAACCTTGATGAGAGGATGGGAAACAGACAATTCACACCAGGGATCACATCAGCAGCCCACTAGAAAGGGGCTTAGGGTACTAACTATTAGAACTAGGGCATAGGAGACTAACCAATGGGGAGGTGAAAGCTGCACAACTTGCCTAAGCTAATATATGCCTTTGTGAAGATAGTCTACTACATACCTATGAACCTATGTGACAGGTACATATCTACAGATAGTAGAAGTGTACTTCATTGTACAGTCATGTTGTACAGCAGGCACATGCACCACATACACTGTAATGCTTATAGATACTGGTGGCTATTATGTACAGTGGGTGAGATGTGCACCTCATGTCTTTTGTGCCATTGGGATGTGTGCTGGGTGGGACAGTCCTGGATGGCTCCCTGTCATGGTCACCCTCTTACACACATCTCTGCCCATCCATCTCTGGCTTATTATACTGTGTTCCTCTTACATATATAGGTACATAGGTATGTAATAAGCTATCTGCCGGAAGGCATATATTAGTATGGCCAGAGTGCGCAGCTATCACCACACCTGGGGTTAGTACCCTATGCCTCTGTGTAGTAGAGCTAATGAAGTGATCCATGGTGTGACAGTTCAGTTTCACATACACTCATCAAGGCTCCTCTAGAAGAGTGTCATTGAGGGGCACAACTCAATGTAGGTTGGGAGCCTGTTCCAAAACAAGGAAATTCTGTGAGTTAGTAATGTATCCCTCCAACATGTTCTATTTATTGTTGTGATGATTATATCCCTAGAGCATGCGGCACAGTGAGCTTGGGCTTAATTCAGATAGAGCATGTACATCAGTTCTGCATTGGACATGGACCTGTCTGTTGGGCAGAGATCGCCTGAGTAGACAGTATGCAGCAGAGTCCAGATTGAGTTACTTTAGTCTTGTTGCATGGGGCAACAGTTTGAGGCCAGTAATCCTATTGTTGATGAACTTCAGTGGTCTTTCCAGCTGCTGAAGGTGCCTTGTCAGATTCATTGCAGGTGTGTCATGGTACTCTCTGATGGATCTGATGACGGATGAGTAGAGGGAGCCTCCTTTGACCTACATGCTAAGGCTTTGGCAATTTGTGGGAACACATTGCATGATTTTCTAACCACTTTGTGAATGTCTTTCTGAAAGTAGAGATGACTATCCACGTGTCCATAGATCCTTTATTATTACCTCCATATTTAGGGTGTTGGCACCTATGTGGTATTTGTATGACTGTAGCTCGGGCCATAATTTTGACATGACAGCTGTCTGACTGAGACCCTTTTTAAGGATGTCTCTGTTGTCCCAAACATCGATTATGACAACCTTTTTGCAGTCATCCACAAACTTTGCTAACCATAGCCCTTGTGTGTTTGACTGTACTTCTGAATAGTATACACCAGACAGGAGGGGTCTCAGGACTGAGCCATGGGGGACAGCAGTTGTTACCAGCTTACAGTCCAACAGGGAGACCACAATTCTTACCTTGTGGGATCTATCTATGCCCCAGTTGGTAATCCATTAGATGACATACGTGTTTAAGCGCAGGTTGTTGATTTTGTGGATACAACATATGTGTGGGATGTTGGAAAAGGGCTTTTCAAGGTCTATGTAGGCCATGCAGAGCTCATTTCATTGATGTATGTCCTGGGTAACTGCCTTGAAAACTGTCTAGCAGGTTTAGGGACCATGATCTGCCCCTTACCAAACCAAAATGGGTAGGGTTGGGTGTTTGTAGGCTCCCAATAGCTCTGTTTATTAGTTCCATAATGATGGACTCCACGGCCTTGAAGATCAGGCTTATTATGCTTATAAGACAATAGTTCCTATGGTCTGTTGTGCACCAACACTTGTGGAGTGTGTCAAACTTTGCTGTAACCCATTCAACAGTTTCATATCCTGTACAGAGGGTAAGTTTCAACAGACTGTTCAGGTGCATGGTCTGTTTGTTTTGGATTTCACGTATGACACAGCCAGGGACACCATGTCATCCCATGGATGCCGTGTTTTTAGGTTTGGATAGAGCTGTTTAACCATTGTATATGTGATTTCATGGTTTTCACAATCTCCAGGTATGGTATTGGGCCATTTTGTCAGTGAGAGGGGGGTACATAGTAATGAACCTGTCTGAAAAGACGTTGGCAGTGTCATTCATGCACATGTATTCATTTACACTTTGCACTAACTCAGAACATATATGAGTTTACATTGATATTTATGACATAGCTAAAGAAAGCTGCATGGTTCTCTATGGAATCTTTGGCAATATTTTGTCAGAGCTTGGCTTAGATAATGTTAGGAGTGCTCATTGTTTCTTGATGATACTGATTGGAGATTTATTGATCTTCTTTGTAGTTTAACTTTCTTTGAACAACTTAAGTGCTTGTATTACATAGGTTCATTATGACAGGGGTCCAATATATTATATGGGTATGTTTTAATATCACTGTGTGCACAAGGCAGGATTGGTGAATAGTGACATGTGTCTGGAGTAAGAACTGCAACTGCCAGATATGTGTGCCCCACTGCTGCACTCAGACATGGCCTAAGTGTGTGAGCATGCCCAGTATGACCTTTCAGTATGTTGACATTTGCTTCATTTGTTTAAGTGTGTGAGGTGAGCATGCCCAGTATGATCTTTCAGTATGTTGCTGACTGAAATTTGCTAAATTTGTTTGTGTGTGAGCATGCCCACTATGGGCATATATAATATATGTGTGTGAAAAATCAAGTTGGTTTTTACTTCAGGGCTCACCTTTGTGTTGTACATCGACAGGAAGCACGCTGTGCCTGCAGGGCTTCCATGAGTTAATTTGCATAGACTTATCAACATTTCTACATACAGGGGGGACAGCTATTATTTGTACATTTCTACCCAGGGGGCACACCTGATTGTTACTGTGGGTGTACATAGGATGAGGGGTTCACCTGACACTTATACACATTTGTTAGGCCTGCACTGCTATGTCAGGTACTCCATTTCAGTCTGTACTGTTGCCTATCATACTGGCTTGAGGCATACCACTGTACTACAGACCTTAGCTTCCAATTACACGCATATTAGTTTGTGACTTCATAGCCTACCCAACCCACATCACACTGCCTGGCCTGCTGTTATCTGTCTGCATAGGCCTGGGGGGAGGTTACCCATATGCCTCTTCAGAGGGCATGATACAGCATTTGTTTGTGTTTGCGTTTGTCTACAATAGTCCTGCTGGCTGTGACTGTTAGGTATGTGACCTCCCCCCAATTAATATGTGTGAGTGACTAAGGTTGTCTCTGTGCCAGTGAAATGCTGTCATGGCTTAGTGGTTCAGTACTGTGAATATAGTGCACCTTATCTTGAGTTTGAGCCCTGTCACTGCTTTTTATTTTTCTGCTGGGCAGACCTGACTGGTTAAGGAACAGGTGTGAGCATGTTTACTCGACTTTGCCCGACTTTGCCTGACTTTGCCTGACTTTAACCAACATTGCCCAAATTTGCTCAACGTTGCCCGACATTGCCCGGCATTGCGCTGGTTAGCGTGGTGTGCAGCTATGCACAATTGTATTTAAACATGCTCAATACTGGTAAAATGTACTTAGCAGTGCTTTATATTGCTTAAAATAGGGCACTTATGCCTCAGGTGGTGCTGCAGCTCTGCCTATGTCGGATGCACATAGTACACTCCCTATACATGTTTGAAAACAGGTAGTGTCAAGTTAGGCATCCCTTTTACTGTATGTGCTAGTCAGAGAGAGGTATCATTTCCAGGGTTCCTACTGAGTCAGTGTATGTGCTATGTGTTGCCTCTTTGCCAAAGCCAGGGCATACTGATCACGCCTCCTTCTGCCTACTGGGGCAGGCTCAGGTTGTTCCTCCTCCGAGTCACGCTGTGCCTGTGTAGGCCTTGGCAATGGTGGAGGGCTGTTTGGCCCTGCCCCATGCTGTTCCTGCTGCAGCTGTTTCCGCAGGATCATATTGTGTAGCATGGCACATACCATAACAATTTGGGTACATGCAGTTGGTGAGTACTGCATGGCTCCACCAGATGTGTCCAGGCACCGGAACCAGGACTTGAGCATCTCAAACACACGCTCAATTATGTTTCTTGTTTGTGCGTGTGCCTCATTATGGAGTTCTTGTTCAAGTGTGTGTGCATTTCTGATGGGTGTCATCAGCCATGGCTCCAGTGCGTATCCAGCATCCCCCACTAGGTGACCATCAGGGATGTTCCCATTGGCAAATCTCTGGTACAGCTGTGTCAGATGCCAGATGTGGGAATTATGGCAGCTTCCAGGGCAGCCAGTACACACATTCATTATTATATTCTGGGCATTGCACACAACCTGGCAGTTGATGGAAGGGAAGCCCTTGCGGATAATGTAGACCCTACTCCACTCACCTGGTGGGTACTTTGATGCATATGTGCATACAGTCTATTGCACCCACTACCTCAGGGTATTCTGCTATTTGGTGGAAAATATGCATATTGCTGGCCAATGCCTCATGGGAATTGGGGAAATATACGTGGTCACCGACATGTGCTGACATGCTATCCAGGAACTGGTGGAGTACCCTGGATGCTGATGCCTGTGAAACCCCCATCATATCACCAGTTGGTCCTTGGAAGGTACCTGTAGCTAGTATTCTTAGGCCAACACATACCTTGGTATCCACTGTGATGGGTTCCCCTCTGTTGGTTCTGTGTATGAGGCGTGGCCGGCACAGCTCAACAATTTCCAGTAGGAGGTCTCTGTCCACCCTATAGCGCTCCACTATCTCCAGCTCATGTAGCCCCTGGTAGGTTACCCTGGGTCTGTACACTCTTCTCCGTCTCTTCACTGTGGGTTGCTCATCAGCATTCACAGCATCACCACCCTCAGCACCTTGCACATGTTGGTTTATGATAGCAAGAGCAGCCCCTAACATTTTGTCTGACTTCAGCTTTTTAAGCTTTCCCCCTTTGTATACTGCAGTTTTGCAGAGTTCTTGAGAAAAAACAGGGGAGAATGGTGTTTGCAGAGTTTAAAGTGCTGGGCTGGGCTGGGCTAGTCTGCTGTCTGTGTAATTGGCTGATCTGGATATATTTCACCTGGCAGCTCTGCTAGTTTTCCTTGGTTAACTTCCTACTACTTCTTTTCCTTCCTTTTGCCTTTCTGTTTCCACCCGGGGGAAGCACCGAGCAAACAAGCACAGCAGTGTGCACCTTGGGTTTCAGGTTTTCAAATAGGACAATTGTAGGCACACCTCTTGCAATCCTGAGCAACTCAGGGCAAACACAAGCTACTGTGTTCCAATTAGCTTACAGCCTGTCTGACGCACACCCTCATGATGTCACCTATATTCTACTCTTCTACTCACCTACTCCTACTCTTACACTCTTGGGACATGCCTCACATGCTGGGGAAAATTGGGATTCACTATCCTTATCCTCATTTGCATAGGATTGCCTAGTAATGCATGGTTACATGCCTCGCACTGAGCTCCCCCCCACCCAGCAACCACTAGTCAGTGGCCATGTTGTCTTCAGCCTGCCATTCACCTGCATGGCAGAATAAGCTTTTTAGTGAAAATGCCTATTTTTGGCTTTTTTTTAATTATTTTCTTGTTTTTATAAGCACCGCACGTTTGCATGGTGCTGCGCTATGCTTAAACATCGCAGATCGGGGGAAAAAAATAATTTTGTTATATTTTTAACGATTTTAAAATGCCAATGTCCTTATATTTGGCCATTGGCTTGCTTCCTCAACTGTATGCATCCTTTATTTGGAGCTGTTATAGCTCTGTTTAGCTCTTTGCAGAAATATACTTCGTTACCAACGGAATACATTTCTGCAGCTAATACTAATCTTCCATGGACCAGTTAGTGTTTTCTGAATTGCAAATTTACCTCATTTGCATGGCTTTCACCAGCAAATGAGGTAATTTGCATGCCATGACGCTGTCTGTGCAAGAGTATCTTTAGCAGCTCTCGTGCATGCCCCTTGCCAGCTGTTCCTGGATCGCACAGCAGACATATTGCCGGCGTGAGCTCCTACACTCTTCTTGCACTCCGTGCAAGCTTTCGTAAATCCGGGGGATTATTTTTTCTGTAGCATTTTTAACATATGCAGCTACAATTAGCATGGCAGACTTTTATCAAACAAAATCCCCATCACCTGCTTTCATTCTTTTGGTTTAATTTCTCCAAGTTTTTTTTTTTTTTTTTTTTGTTTCTCACACAGTGATATGAATAGACCCCATTCCTATGTCAAGGCACAGTTAGAATTCACAAAATTAGTGTGACTTCAGTTTTTGATGTTAGCTATGAGTGCTTTCTCAGCACTTGCAATGTGCTAAGATTTGACTCTTTCTGTACTTCATATGGTGCTATATTTGTTCTGCTGCCCCCACTACTTTTGGAACTGTCTAACTATTCTTCCACATTGCTCTCTTTTCTGCTTGAAAATCCTGGTATTTTATGACTTTGTGTTTCTCCATACATAAGACACTAATTGCTGGCTGTAGCAATTTCAATGATTAATACTACTTTTGTCTTTTTTTCTTGGACTATTATATCTGTTTTTCTTATATATATTTTTGAACTTCTGGTATTATGTGATCTCACGTGGTCATAGCTTCATAGATTTATACTTGACTGACAAACACCAGGATCTTTACAAGCCTAGCTGTGCAACTCAACCCAGTTGGATTTATTGCTCCATTACCTATTTTGTAAATACAATTTTGGTCATCATGAGGTTGTTGTAGAAGTTCTCTGTCTTTGCCACTCGATGTGTGGTATCCAATTTTCTTTTCTTTTTCTTCTGAGCTTATTCTTTATATTCTTTCTTTTACCATTCTGCACTTTTAACTGCTGTTTGATTCATGTATATTTTGATTCGATTTCCATTTGTACCCTGTTCCAAAATGCTTCTGGTAAACTAAGCAATGATGTCATCTTAGACTTCTTCTGTTCATGTTTTAAAAGTTCACCGTGTTTAGATCTGACGGGTTCAGCAAGCATGTATGCAGTCCCATGACTGCAGACCTAAACATATAATCAATTTCAGGGAGGTGCATACCTCCTTCAAAGTGAGGGGTGTATAGTACCAGTATGGAGTGTTTTTTATGGTTTACTATTAAAATCTTTCTGCTCCAAAAGTTGCATGTACGTATCACCACAAACTTTCATTAAACATCAGCATGCTAAATACCAACTTGCATGAGGAAAACACTGAATTCCAAAACTCCCTTCTGCTCTGGACCCAGGAACGAGTGCTGACATGGGTCCGGAAGGGAGGCGACAGTCAGTAATGCTACTATTCGACATTCTGACTGTCAGGGAGGTGCATACCTCCTTCAAAGTGAGGGGTGTATAGTACCAGTATGGAGTGTTTTTTATGGTTTACTATTAAAGTCTTTCTGCTCCAAAAGTTGCATGTACGTATCACCACAAACTTTCATTAAACATCAGCATGCTAAATACCAACTTGCATGAGGAAAACACTGAATTCCAAAACTCCCTTCTGCTCTGGACCCAGGAACGAGTGCTAACATGGGTCCGGAAGGGAGGCGACAGTCAGTAATGCCACTATTCGACATTCTGACTGTCAACGTGAGGATTCACACAGCTGGGCTCAGCCTTTGGAGTGGCAAGTATTTTTTGGTAAACTGGTTTTTATATATCATTTGATAAGAGTGATGATTTTTTTCTTATTTTCCTTGTACAAACAATTCAGTGCTTTTCATGGACATTCAATCAAACCAAAGATGTAAGTTAGAACAGGAAGAGCAAATTGATTTATAGCTTGGATGTTATTCCTGTGTCAACACAGTTTTCAATATTAGATTTAGTCTTCTGAATTATTCCTTACTGAGCTTTATTACTGATTCTTCATCTATTCCCAAATATTTACACACACTCTCTCCTGTTCAAGGAAGTTCCTTTATATCACATTCCTGTTCCAGGTTAATATTTTCTAGGTGCTGTAGCTTTCCTTTTATACATGTTGCATTTGCGCATTTATCAAGACAGAATGCCATTCTTATATCTTTTGAGAAAGTTTTATCCATTTGTAGTTGTACTTTCAGATCCATGTCTGACTTACCTATGCAATTTGAAATCATCTACAAAAAGTAGATGAAATGTCATTGAACAAGTTTGATGCCTGGGAACTAATCAGTAGCCACAGCCTAATCTAGTACACAAACAGCTTAATAGGTTAAGAGTAAAACAGGGCATCAGCAGCAACAAAAAATCACCCTGGAGTATCCCCCTTTGAATTTTATCCCTAGTATAATATTATTGTATTTTGTTATGGCTTAACTGCAAAGTGGTTTGTAGCTGTTTCGTTGTCATTACAATGTAATTGATCAATGTACTGTAAAGTGCATCTTATATATCTGTAAGCATTCCATTATCCATGTATGTAGACTGCTGGTGAATGCTTTTTTGTAATCTAGCCATGCCTTACTTAGATTTTTCTCCTTTTACATTTCTTTCTCTCACTATGTGTTATGGCTTTTTTAACAACACATTCTCAATTTTCCATATAACTTTTTATTACCTTTATGTTCTATTGCCACAACTGAATTTTTTTGTTAGTTTGATTGTATGGTCTGTCTGCATCAAATCCAGCAGTATAATTTATACTTAGCCAGAAGGAGAGTTAGTGGTCTATAGTTCATGGCTTGCAGGCTCACTGTTTATAATCAAGTTGGTGTGTGTTTGTGGGGAGTATGTAAGTAACTTTTACTCAGGACAAGATCTATCATAAAAATGTTAATATATTTAGCCAAAAGTTTGGTATTGCATCTAGACCTGGGATTTCCAGTTATAATAATTGTTTTTAATTTTGTCTCAGTTTCTCTGGCTGTTACTTCATTACTTTTCATATGCTCTGTATTAAAATTTCTTATTGTGTATTTTAATTATTATGTCCTTTTAGAATCTTTGTTATGTTCAACAAGAGTTTCCATAAATACTTTTCTAAAATATACCTCTTTCTTCTTTTTAGTAATGTTTCTATTCATTTTGGTTTGTTTCCCAATGTTGTATTAAACATTTTTGGGTCATCAATGAATTGCTTATCTTGTACATTTTCTATATGTTATCTGCATACCTTTTATGTTTTTTTTGATTGTCCTGACAATTTTGCAACTACTGCCCAAATGCTATTCTCCCACCATTATGCAAGATATTAGAAAAAAATATCCAAACCCAGCTTCACAAATACCTCACCAACCACAACCTGACCACTGCCCTTCTAAAGTTTACAAATATAATTAATCAGCTCATAAACAATGGAAATTTAGTCTCAATATTGGTTTTGTACCTATCAAAAGCATTCAGTACAGTAGCCTGTCTAGGCATTGATAATCCATCATTAACCTGATCCCACAGCTACTTGTCCAACAAGAAACAAGCCATGAAATGGCATCAAGACTACTCTAATTTCCTGTCAATAGCAGTAAATGTCCCTCAGGAACCAATTCTAGGAACCTTACTCTTCCATATCTTTATTAATAACCTACACTCAGCCACTAAACAAACTATATTGGTACAACACTCTGATGATGCCATAAACATCTGCTTAGCTCAATTAATAACCTCCATATAGGACAACACCTAACAGACCTTTTTAGCCATTGAATCCTGCTCAGACTCAGAACTGGATTTGCTACTAAAGCTAAAAACTCAAGTGATGTGTTTTTCCTCTAAAAACTACTTCAATCAAAAACAGCCATTCTGTATCCTGTCTAACAATAAATCTAAAATAGAATGAAAAAACAATCCAAAATCCTTGGAATATTACTCAATGGTAGTCTGAGGTATGAGAAAACTTACTACTAGGTATGAAAAAAGAGAAACTTTTTTATTATTATTTTTATTTAGAAGGAGACAAGTTTGTGGACCAAACTCATCAGCAAGGACATGGCACCGGGGGGAGGGGGTTCAGCACTCTCCTATATTGGTAAGTACAAGGTCCGGTATGTTTGAACCTCTGGTGGGTATGCACACTATCTCATTGAGGTTATTTGTGGTAATAAAGTCCAGAAATTGTGCCTGCAAATATAAGGCACTGTATGTCTCCCAGTCTATCGAGAGGTAGTTAAAGTCTCCCATGAATAGGGTATTTGGTTTAATAGTGAGTGTCGCCAGAACATATAGATATGAGTTATGGAATTCTAGGGACATAGAGTGTGACCAATAGTTTGCCAGGATATAGTAAGGGGTTTGGTGATTCTTACATGGATAAATTTCAGGCCATTATCCTTTATAACTAATGTAGAAATATGCATATTGCTAATAAAGATTGAGATTATTCTGCCTTTTGTCCTTGTCTGTATAGCTGATGTTCCAGATGCACAGCTGGACTACTTTCTGTAGATATTGTGCAACATTTCACTCAATGACACTATTTTTGCTCACATGGTAGGAGATCACCAAATTAATAAAAACAGCAAAAGTATACCTTCAGCAACCAAAACATATGCTCAATAATGCTCCTTGTTTGGAATTAGACATGGCTGAAAATGGTCCAGCAACCAGTTGACTTACCCAGTTAACAAAGGTTAAATAAATAAATAAATCCCTCCTTGGATTAGCAATAAATTATTGGTAGTGAAAATCAGGCATGTCGTTCAACTGCCTTAATTCCTGTTTTTAGAAGGAAGTTTCAAAAATATATTCTAAGCTGCTTAAAGTAGTAAAAGTATACACTTTACAGCTTAGGTTATTACATATGTGGTTTATGATGCTAGTGAAGTTAAAAAACCTGCTACATATGCCTTATGTGGATTGCCTAATGGGAAATTAATTATCAGTCTGTATGTGGGACTGTAGAAGAGTGAGGGATGTGCATGGAACTACATGAAGGAAATTTTTATATATAGGAAGACCCCCACAGGAAAACTGGACTTTGCTTCTTGTAGGTGTGTGAATAGGTGGCCAGCAATGTTGGTTGAACTGAGAGGTTGCAATAAGATGGAATATCCTTATAAAAATAGATGAAGATACTAGTTGAATAGTGGGCTGCAATGAAGACACTGTGTTCATAGATTTTAGATGGATAAGGAAGGGAGGTTTGGATGTTATGGATAATATGGTGGTGAGGGCATTGCAAAGCAGAGAGGTGGTGGACAAAGACTGGGATTCTACAATGAAGGATGGTGAGTGATTTCAAGGAAGAAGGCTCAGAGT